>NC_141536.1:52140623-52299998 GCF_021556685.1 Rattus norvegicus | reverse complement strand
CCTTAAGGAACCTGTAGAGCTCAGGGAAGCCCAGATGCTGCAGGGGCTGAGGACGGTAGGCATTCAGAAGGACATTTCAGTTTGACAGCCTTTCATAAAGGGGTTGGAGAAATGAAAAACAAACAAACTAAAAAACAACCAAAAAACCCCAGCTTCAAGTTAAATTAGAAAGAGGTTGTTTTTGATGACATGAATAGAACATTCGGCTGGAGAACCTTGAACTACTCTTTCTGAGATGCATAATCACAGCTTGGTCTTTACTCCGGGAAAACTTGGTCGTGCAGAATATCAATCCCCGCCCCCCTCCAATCCATTTTGATCTCCTTCGCTTTCTTTTAGAAGGACTGTGATTTTATTTTAGGCCCTCTGTCACTGTGTTCTTTGGCAAGTCTTGAGTCTTCTCGTTCCTTCCTCCTTTTCGATTCCAGTATCCACTAAGTCACAGATCCCTCTCTGTTAATTGCACTGCTGAGTTACAGCTGCGGTCGGCCCCCCGCTGCCAACCCCTTTCCTTTCCTGTGCAGTTTTGCACGGGCTTTCCCAACTTTTCTTCTCAGCCACTTTGGTCCCTGCTGCTCGTTGGACCAGGTGCAAACTCTATTTGCCGTGAGCAGCCCCCGAGCGCGGACTCCTCAGGCTTCTCACTCAGCTGTTCGACTTTATAAAACCTTGGCCTCTAGTAACAGGGACCGCTGGTAGCTAAGACCTCTCCAGGATGACCGCCTCCGAGGATATGAGGGCAGGCTTCTCTCTTCACTTAGCCACTGCTGAGGACTGAAAGTTTACTGTCTGTCTTATATGCTATGAATTACCTTTAGAAAGTTTTGAACTATCAAATATAATCCTGTTTTTCTCTAAGCAGATATTGAATTGACCCAGTGTCAGTGTTTTCTATGCAAAGTTTCATATATGTATGAGAAAATACATTTACATTATATACCAATATATTAATGATATATAGATTAAAATACTACATCTTATTGGCTGATTGATGGCGAGTACTGCTATTTACTGGACTGCCTCTCCACCACAACATCTGTCCCTTTTAGAGAACAGCAGGTGTCATGAGAAGCTGTGGTAGGCAAGGGCTGGTGACTTAATGGAGTCCTTCTAACTCTTGATGATGTTCATTTTCAGACTAATTAATGATGTTCATTAGCTAGGGAGCCCCTAGAAGGTTCTCCCAGTTTGTCCTGTAAGCTCAGGGAAGTCACTGGTCTCATCCCCTATGGGTGAATGAGACATTCCCTTGCGGCAGGCACACCAAGAATTCGCACACAGGTCTCTTTTGAACCTGAGTTTGGTGTCAGTAAACCAAGTCTACACAGGAATACCAGGGAGTGAATCTGTATTTGGGCTCGACTGGCATTTTTTATTATTTTCACATAAGGTGAAGAAAAAAAACCTCTCAAATACTTTACAACTTTTCTGTGCTGAGAATCTCCATTGTCACAAGCAAAGTCTGCTTCCCGGCATCCAGTAGGCTCCAAGGAAGTCACCATTTTCCGCCATCATAGATTCCTGGCATTTGACCTTGCTCTTACTCATCGATACTTAGATACAGAGAATAAGAATGCTCGTAGCAACCTCTGCAAACCAGGGGGTTCCAGGTCCTCTCCGAGGCCAACCGAGCCCCAGGGTTATGTATGGTATTACGATTAGAATATCACGCTGCTGTGTTGACTTTAGACACTGTAACAACATAACTGGCAGACTGAGTTTGTAGACTACATCGGGCAGGAGGGGTTGCCTTTTCCCATTGTTTTTGCTTTCTTTTTTAAAATGTGTGTTTGTTGCCAACTGTAAAAGGAGCACAGAAGCTTTTTCTGTAAAGACAGCGGTGTTTGTTTCCTCTGGGAATCTGTGAAGGCAGCAGCCCAGGTCTGTGTTTCCTCTCTGGCGACTCACTCACTCCTCAGGCTGAGTGGCAGATGCTTGCCTGAGACCTGGGTAGGAGGTTGCTGAGGGAGAGCCGGCCTCCCTGTAGAGCCCAGCCTTCCCAGCGCTAAAGCTGAGCATCAAGTGTCTTTAGTCACAAGGACCATGGTACCCAGGACCTGGCCTCCTTTATGGTTTCTCACAGAAATACGTGAGTTTTTCTTTGGCTCCAAGCCTGGGCTTTGCCAACGTAGTGCCTTTGTCTGGAATTGGTTTCCTGTCAGCTTACTTGTCCCGCTCCTTACCTCATCTTCAAGGCCAGCTCTAAGGTTCATTTTGGATATTGTCTATGGTGACAGTTACAGCCTGTGTGACCTCCCACACAGACACCATGACATTTGGTTGTACATGCTGTGCTGTTGTGTCTTAGTTCATGTCTTATCCTCCTGAGATGGTAACATCTTAAGATCTTTCTCACTCATATTTCATGTCTGCTCCTGAAGAATGCTGACGCCCCACCCTCCGTGGCTCACTTATGCCATTTGTTAAAAGGTGAGAACAGTATGTTGTCCATCACCCTGAGGAAAATTCGAGACTTCTGAAATGAAAGGAAAAGAAAACTAGACCTAATTGATAAATCTGGTAAGAACAAGCAAACAGAGGCCCAAAAAGGTTACAAGTAACAGTTGAGGTGTGGGCTGGTGTTAGTCTTGTATACCAGGACACCTACCTTCTGTCTCTCAGTGTGTGGCCGTCTCAAAATCAGATAACTACAGTGTTCCTGGTCCTCTTCAGGGCTCTCCATTTGTGCACCCTGAGGAAGACGACCAATCTCAAACGATACTTGACAGAATAGGCAGGCGTGATGAACATGGATCAAAGGAATTGGCGATGACCAAGGTGCCAAGGATGCCTGGGTCCCTGAGGACTCAGAATAGCACTGCCTGCAGTCAAGTGGGGGAGGGAACCCTGTGTGCTAAGTACAGGTATTGTATGTAGCCAACACTGGGGACACTAAGAGCTACTGACATCAGTAGAAAAACATTTTGTTGGGGCAGGAGGTCCTGGTTGGATCTGGGAATAGGGGTAGATGTTCAGGAGAGGAAGGGGTTGATATTTATGTGTTAGGCTAAAAGGCTTCGATTTCACCCAAAGGGCCAAGAGTGTCTTACCAGGCTTTTAAGGACCCCTCCGGCCTGTGACTTAGAGGCCCAGACTTGATTCTGGGACTGACAGGAGCAGGATATAGGGACGCAGGAAGCTGCCACAGGACTTTCATCAAAAAGTAAGTTGGCTTAAAGGAGGAACTGATTGGGGGAAGGAAAGGAGTGAATGGATTCAGAAGAGTTTGGAGCCCTTCCCTGCTAAGGTGACAGAACTCCTCCTAAATGTTTCCCTACAGTAGCTTTTACCCACATCCTGCAAAAGCACAAGGGCAGGCTGACTGGACTCATTTGACTTTCTGTTGCCAGAAACATGTGCATAATTTCTGACCCACGGTTGTCTGACCTCATCAGCTGTATGCAGGCATCCCTAGGAGAACCCCGTTTCTCTTCACTGTTCTTCCCTTCAGATGTATACTGTCTGAAGAGAACAGAACGTACCGATTTTCCTGTTTGTATAAGTGCACTATGTTCCTCTGTTGAAGATCCTCAGTATGGATACATTGTTCTATATTCATATTGGCCACACATAGTTGCAAATTGTAGCTATTCCATAGTTAATAGTTCTGAGGGGATGCTAGGATTGGTGTTTTCTTTTCTGCTTCTGGATCCCCCCCCCTTTTTTTGCTGTGCTTTAAAGACATTTAACCATCTGTTTTTGACTTGAGAGTAGATGTTCTCAGCTGAGGCTGTGACTAAGCCTGGGACTCATGCGAATCATGGAAGACACATGGAAGAGGCATTGTCAATAGTTAATTGCTCTATTTACCTTTCATAGCTATTATTTTTAGCTTCTCAAATATATTGAGTAAGCAGGTAGAATTTTAAGGAATTGAAGAATAATAACTATAGTTTAATTGGCTCCCATCTTTAAAGGTTAACTTTAGTTTAAGGATCTGATATTTCCTCAAAGCAGCCTTTATCCACATTATTTATAGATAATACATTTATTTGATATTGTCGTATTGTAAGATTATTTTAATAAAAATAGTATTGAATTCTTTGTTGAACTTCTTGAGGGAAATATAAGTTAAATTAAAATTTATATTTTTAAAAGCCTTAGAATAGTCACTCACAGGTAGTAGATACTTAACAAATGACCGTTTACTTGATTCCTCTGTGAGCTACTGGGGTGTAGTCATTCAAAGAATTTCAGAGTAGGCTCCGTGTATGGAAATTAAATTGATGGCATTTGTCGAAATATAACTTATGTTCAATATTAACACACAAGTAGTAGTAGAACAAAAACGTCATTTCTTAATATTCATTTCATTTACTTGTAACCGATGTCCTGTTGGGAGATGACTATGTTATTTGTTGGGAATTGAATATGTTTTAACTGTTAATAAAGCCAACATATTTGCACTTACGAGGCAACATAACGGTTTCTGGCATGATAGTGCTGGGGTCTAAAGCAAACCCCCTGTATGCCTCTGGTGTAGGCTTGTACTTGAGGCTGTTCTTTGAAGTGCTGGCATCCTGACTGTCAACAAAGAGAACCAGCAAAAGAGAATCATAGCAGAGCAGCATTGCCCCAGTCATACTGCAGAGTGTCCTGCGACGTGGCGAGCTTCTGGCTGGCACCTAGTTTTGGCAGACAGGGTGCTACTCTGAGGCCCTGGCTGCCCGCAAGTGTTGGGGCTAGAGGCATGCACTGCTGCCCTCTGACCTTTCTATCTACCACTTCACTCTCTGCGGATATTTGATGCGGCTGATACCAAGAAGTGTGCTAGTCCTGAGTGGTTGGCTCTTTATCAGCTGATTTTACTCTATGCAAAAATGTAAATGAGGGTGCATGCATTAGTTAGCAGCAGCTGTCCACTACTGCCAATGACAGAAGTTGTTTTTGCAGATTTGTCCATATGCATGTCCAGTATACCAAGTAATCTCACACACCAAACTTCTAGTATGTAGTGGGTATTAGGAAGAGTATCGTGGTTTTGGCCAGTGCGATAGCTCCCTGGGTAAAAGTGTTTGGCACACAAGCCTGTAGGCTGTGAGTCAGATCCCAGTGCTCCAGTAGCCAGGTGGGAGGGGGAGAAAACCCTGCAAGTTTGTGGCTTGCCAGTGAGCGAGCCTGTAGTTCGTAGCACTGCAGAAGCAGCAAGAGAGACAACGCCAATGCTGTGCAAGATGAGAAGCAATTCTGAAAACTGACTGCTGACCTCCACAAGTACATGATGTGCATGCATCTGTACACTGGATAAACTTATGGGCACGCCACAAGCATGCACACTCACAGACACATGCACTCATGTACACATGCACCTAATAAGTAAAGTAAGAGATAATTTTAAATCTATGTATCATTCCATCTACAACGTAATGAAAATTATCCAGGAAATTTTGAAGGGGGGGAAGGGGAAAAAAACCCCAATCTTTCTTGACTTAGCCTTTCCTTTGAACAACCAGTTGCATAAGGACAAACTTAAGCTTTGAGTACCTGATATGTGGCCTTGCTTTTGTGATTTTGGCCAAGATATTAATATATACTGTTTAGGGCATGATGATATGAGATGAATTCATTTTTTTCTTTATAAAATCAACTTTTTTTGAGCATTGGTAACTTAGAATTAAATGGGCTAGAAAATCACAATAAAAAATAACTATATTACATACCACTCTTACTTCCTCGAGTTTTATTCTTATTAGTGACTAAGGGAAATAAAAGCTTAAATAAAAGCCAAGACATTTTATATTCTGGGCTTTTGAAATGTGTTTATGCTTTCATTGGTATGGTAATTAGAGGAAACCGTGACCTTGTGTACTGTCTTTAGAAAGCTTTCTGTGGTTTGGTGGGCTTGCCTGGCCCATTGCCTCTGATAGCTCGTTCGTTCTGCAGGGTAGAGAAGGGCAGGTGGCAGACAGCAGGGTGAGCCTGGCTTGTGTCTGAGAAACTCCATGAGTGTGTTTGCAGCGATCCATCACCACCCTAGGGCCCAACAGGGAGGGATGAGATGCAGATCAGGATTTATGAGCCACATGGAACATAAAATAAAGTTTGTTTTTTCTTTTCAGATTTTGGAGTAAGTGCATTCTTAGCAACAGGGGGTGATGTCACAAGGAATAAAGTCAGAAAAACATTTGTTGGTACCCCATGTTGGATGGCCCCTGAGGTCATGGAACAGGTAAAAAACAATTGTTACCTTGATTGCTGTAGTACGGGAATACATATCATTGATATATCTATATTGAGTGTGTCTAATTAATCTAACGTAACACAGATCTGATGCTCTGCCGGTGTTCCTTCATTTCAGTCAGTTATTGTAGTCGTAGAATGTATCACACAATGTAGATTTAAATTCCTGATTGTCAGCTAACCCTTAGCAAACCACACTGACATTTTATAAATAGCGTCAGATATCTGACACAGTAGTGGGTGCACTGATGTGTAACAGGCCTGCCACATGATTGTGGGTGATTTTTTTTCCTCTTTATCTTCTTTGCCCTTCTTAGGTGAGAGGCTATGACTTCAAGGCTGACATGTGGAGTTTTGGAATAACAGCCATTGAATTAGCAACGGGAGCAGCGCCTTACCACAAATACCCTCCAATGAAAGTAATGACTGCCAGCGAGGACTATGGGGTTGGAACTGTGATGGGGGCGGGGAGTGTGGGGGGTGGGGGGCATGGCTTCTCCCGAACATGCTTATTTTCCGCTTAGACTTGTGGGAGTTCGAGGGGGAATTTGGCCAAGTTGAGGGCTGACTCACGTTCTCACGCGCTGAGTTGACAGAACTGGTGCAGTGCCCTGCACTCTGCCTTAGTGCAGAGTTGAGCAGATAGATGTGTGGCTCTTGGAAGGGCAGGATGATCTCGGGTCTTTTCTACACAATCTGAGAATGTACTAGGAGGCCGTTGCTCTTGCAGACGGATCTCAGACTGCTCTCTGTCTTTCCTTTTAAAATAAGGATCGTGGATTCCATTTTCAGCCTGCTCCCCGACCGTGGTGTTGTGGCTCATCTGATGGGAGGGAGGGAGTGAGTCACGGTGTTTTGAAGCACCATATACTTTGGGTACTATTTTCGGGTTTCTGTTATTCTCCTATCTGCTCTACCTCCGGGAGGGTGGCAGAATTTCTAACTCCCCCAACTAGACTTCGTCTCGAGGCTGCTGTTGTTCAGTGATAGTCATGAAGTTGTTTCATCAGAACTCTGCTCTATGCCGGTTTTATTTTTCAACTTGTATTTTTTAGAAAATTTAAAAGAATTGAATCTGTTTATAAATAGGTTCCCTGACTCTAGTGGTGTTCATAAAGTGGGCAGTGGGGTGGGGCTTCGGGATAGAGCCAGTGCTTAGGGAGTGTGGGTTCGGGATTGACCCCCGTTTGTTTCCCAACCTCTCCCCCAGCCCAGTACTTTCTTATTGTAGGAAACTTGAAAGCGCTAACAGAAAGAGGCAGGTTGAACAATCACCCGTGATCTCACCAGCCACAGATAATCTGTCAACGTTTTAGCAGTGCTAATTTACTACTTAGAAAATATTGTTTGTGATTCTGCCCAAGACTTCCCTTGTGCTGAACAGATAGTACCGCTGGGCTTACACCCCATACCCTGGTTTTATGTCTATTTCTGTCTAAAATTTTAATACAGTTAAAATGTCAATGCATCTCTTTATGATTTTTTTTTTAAGCAGAAGGTTTGAAGTTGACATGTAAACCATACAAGAATTTTTTATGGAAAATATACCGGAGGAACTCTGAGAACTCCGTCTTTTATCCATGTTTTATTTTTTATGTTTCTTCATCTCCCTGTCTCCCCTTGATTTCCCACCTGAATCTAAAGAGGCATTTGTTAATCCCAGTTTGCCGCCCGCCCACCGGGACTTTGTGTCTGGAGTTCACAAGAGCCCACGTCTCCTCCGGCTGTTGTCTTTCACAGACAACAGCCACTTTTAACATTGATCTACTCACAGGCCTCAAAGTGTTCCAAAGGAGTCTTGACACGTATAGCATTTGCATAAATTAGGCCCGATTTATGCATTAAGGAGGTTCATTCATTTTGGAGTTCAATCGCATGCTATACAGTCTTCTCCCTTTTACAGTAAATACTCCTCTTAGTGGGAAAGAGTAGAATTATTTCCTTTTTGATTGAAACTTTACTTTGTTTTGTCTCCTGCCATGTAGCACAGTCTTTGATATGATGATAGTTTTTTTGTACCTTATAATTCAATCCTGACCATCAGTATCTTCTTATTTCATTTTTTTTAACCAAGCCCTTTAGCAGTTTTCTCGTTTTGTGTTCTCTTTACCTCCTGGGATGCTCTGGCTTTATTTTTAGGGTTGCTAATACGTTTCAGGAGCCCTGACTGAGTACATCGGGTTCTGTGCTTATAAATGGCCTTCACACTTGAATGTCCCTTTGTCTCCTGACCACCAGCAGCTACATGTTCCCTGAGGTCCCGTGAGAGCTAGCTAACTTCCCAGAAAACATGTTTCCTTGTGGCCCTGAGAGACCATTCTTAACAGACAGAGCAAATTTCTTAAGTTCTGTCCACGAGAATAACCAAAGGGATAAGGAGGGTGTGGGCAGATTCAAAATCATGGGAAACGCATGTCCATAACCCGGTCAAGGAAGTTCTTTGATGCTTTTGTGGGAAAGCTGAAAATCCCATCTTGGCTCACTCAACAGAGACCCGCTCCTCTTTTGTTTTCGCCGCAGGTGCTAATGTTGACTTTGCAAAATGACCCGCCCACTTTAGAAACCGGCGTAGAGGATAAAGAAATGATGAAAAAATACGGCAAGTCCTTCAGAAAGTTACTTTCACTGTGTCTCCAGAAAGATCCTTCCAAAAGGTATGCCACATCCAGAGTGGGATCCAGTGACCAGCTTTGAGTTTCCACAAAGCTATGTTTGTGGATGAGAAGAATCTACCTCGTTCTGGCCCCGAGTGCGTCATCCTGTTAGCGGCAGAAAGCCCGAGTCTGCGGGGGAGAGAAACCAGTGTAGCACAAGGGGGAGGGGGCGAGGGCGAGGGCGGGGGCGGGAGGAGGGGGAGGGGGAGGAGGGAGGAAGAAGCCTGGGAGGTGGAGGAAGAATCGATCCTGCTTGCATGGGGTAGGCGGGTAGGTGCAGTCACCGAGGAAAAGAGACAAAGCAGAGGTCAGAAGACAGGGGTGAAGGAGGCCGAGCTTACATCACAGACTACACAGGTTGAGCTGACTTCCCAGGATAGGAACATCCGGCTAGCTCCAGTCTGAACCAGGCCGAGTTACTGCATTTTGCATGAGCTTCCTTTTAGTTGCAGAACAAGTTGTTTGTGCCTTTAACTGATTAGCAGCCGAGAAAAGTTTACTTAGAAAGATTAATCATGTAAGCGGAAGCAAATGGCTTTAAACCCAGTGTTTCCTCTGTATTCTTACCTTACTGCCCTGCACAGGAACAATTGTTTTTTGAATCTGTTTCTCCTTTTTAATCCTGTGACTTTGAAATAACCCTGACATTGACAGTGTAACCCAGAGACCTTTATCATCTAAAGGAGAGTTTTAGTGATGCAAACCAGTGGCAAGCCTACTCCTTATAGAAATTTGGCATCTCCCTAACAGACCTGACAGTCCTCTGTCTATCATAAGTCCACCCAAGATGCCGATTTTCTACTTAGATTTAATATAATAAATAATAATAATAATAATAATAATAATTCTCTTCTGGAAGTCTCCCATTCAGGGATGGAACCTTGTTGTTAGAAGGCATTGCTTTATTCCAGTCATAAACTCTTCAATTTATTAAGCTTTTAAAACTTTTTTTTACAGCATGATGGTCAGTTAGGCCTCTCTAACTTAGAAGCAATCTTTCTGGTATTTTGTGACTATTTGCTATTGCAAGTTTTTAATTATTCCCAGCAAAAAGTCCTCAAATGCCCAACATTTCTCTTGTTCTTACGCTTGGTTTTCAGGGATTAGCTTTCCTCCAGTGATCTTTCCCTGGACTTACTTGCCACCCTCCTGTTGGCAACAGTGCTCTAGGATTTTAATTTTGTTTATCAGTTCCTGTTTACCCACTCTTTTTGGGGAGGGCATCATTGCCACAAAGAAAATTTTATATTACAGAGAACTGGTCGAACCTCGGCCCCTGGTGCTAGCTAGCCTGGCGTTTCTGCTCAGTTCTGTCTTCACAGACAGCCCTTAGCATTCTGGAACAAGGTGATGCTCCCCCTAGTGGCTATAACAAGTAATGCCACCCAACTCTGAAAATGGTTCCTCAGGGTAGACTAACATGTTAGTGTGATTAGTGACAGGTTAGTGATTTAGATTCCAGCGTAGTGTATTTAACAGACTTTTAAGCGTTTTCGATTCTTGGTAAACCTAAAGACCTTCCCAGTTTTATCCTCACGCTGTGCAAACTGTTCTCTATTAGAGAAGTTGTAGACCATTAGTGCCCCACCCACTCCCCAGAGGCTCTTTCCGTTAATAAAGAGACAGACATTGAAGATGGATGTGAGGAAAAACACAGGCAAACACAGGGACAGATCATCACGGATTGGGAGTGTGGGGAGAAGGGTGTTGTTGAGACAACATGTAACTTAGAACACAGCCAGTATGAAATACACAAATAAGCATTTATGCACATGACAAAGTTTTGAAATGGTGACATTTCCAGAACATTTTTACTCCCTCTGCTCTGTGCATGCAGTTTAAGGCTTTCTGCTTTCTGTCTGTTATTTTTTTCTTTCTGTAGTTTTTTAATATCGAATGGGATTCCGAGCTCTATTCTTTCTCATTCTCGTGACTTAATTTCCTTATCTATGTAATGGGTGTAGTAATTCTCGTTTCAAAGGATTCATCCGTTCTAAGGATGGGGTGGAATGACACCGGAGGGAAGCAGCACAGCCTGGGGCGGGCTCCTGAGCTCAGGAAACAGAGTATGCCTTCATCATTTTCCCCCACCCTAGCAGGGAGTCGCTGTCACTTTACATACTAGTCACAGTATGCTAATGCTGTCTCTTTCTAAAATCACTACCACACAGTATGCTTTTGTTGACTGACACAACAAATTGAGGTTTTTAGAAGGACACACTCTTCTTTCCATGTGGAGACTCATGGGAGTTTGCCATGTGGAGGTGATTTAAATCCTCTGAAGAGAGTTTCCGGAACAGAAACCAGGTTCAAGAGGCTTTCGGAGTTGAAGGGAAGCTGCTAATTCTTGTGTGTTTGTGTTGCCTGCGTTCGTTCATCTCCCTGCAGTCTTAAGTGTAGCTGACAGGCAGGAAAGCCATTGCTGAGACGTGAGCAACCAGACACGGGCAGACACGGTGGCAGGGATGCCCAGGACAGATCTTCTCCTGTGCTCGCATGCTGACACAGTTGAGGTGTAGGAGCCCTGTGCCCCATGGGAGTTTGTGCTTTGCATTCGCTCCAGCAGAGTTGCTTCTGTTTGCATAGAGGAATATGCTGTTATTTCCTAATAAAATGAGCCTTGACCTTATAGCTTACATATTCCTAAATGGCAGCAACCTCTAGAAAGAGTGAGCATTTACGTTGAGCACTAAGGGTGTGTGTGTGTGTGTGTGTGTGTGTGTGTGTGTGTGTGTGTGTGTGTGTGTCAGTGTTGCATAGGTAAATGTGTCAGAAATGAGATAGACTGGGATATTGCTCTGCCGAGGGAGGGTGGGAGGGCTGTGCAAAGCAATTCTGCCCCGGGTCAGTAAGCTGTTCAAATTTATTAAAGCACGTTGTTAGAACTGTTTAGAGTGTATAATACTCAACCCTGAATCCTCTGAGATTTGTTTTAGTCTCAGTGGACTTTGGCCCATCCATATGTATCTGAGGAATCTGGTGAGAGTTTTTTTCTGATAATATGGGCACTTGAATACTGCCTTGTTTTTATGGATTTCAGACTCCGTCATCATTTATGGCCTGGACAGTTTCAGGTGCTGGCAGCATTTTTAGCATCTCTTGTAAAAGAGTGTTTCCTGTCACGTTACCTGGACACTGCTATGTGATGGTTAGCAGGCACGTGAGAGGTGGCCGTGAAGATCCCTTGCTCCAGCAGAACTCAGTTAGAGGGCAGGCAGGGTTGATGACCTCGCAGAAAGCATTTTGTGGTTGTTTGTGTGAACCTGAGTTCAGATGGGCGGGCACCTCTGCCTGCCTCTCACTTTCCTTCCCCTCGTTTCTCCTGCTTTCCCATGCCCCTGCTTTCCCATGGAGGTAGCTTGCCAGATGTGTGGTTTTACTCTATAAAGCTACGAACACTTTGAGCTGACTTCAGTACAAACCAGTGACCTGCTGTTGAATTGTTCTCTGTGTTGAATTAGAGTGACCTGCCACTTAACAATTGTGTCTATTTTAGAGAGAGAGAGAGAGAGAGAGAGAGAGAGAGAGAGAGAGAGAGAAGAATGAGGACTTGTAAGCCACCCTTTTCCTTACTTTATGGTATCATTGTGATGAAGGGTAAGGGTGGAGTGGAGGGGGCAGGAAAAGATTTTCTCTGCAATATGCTTTCCCCTCCTTTATAGTTTTGGTTGCCATAGAAATGACCTTTCTCAAGAAAGGAAAGAATTTTCCCAGTACTGTTTCTCAAGGTCAGTCCAGCATTCCACAGCCTTCTCTCTACCTTGGTTTAACATTTGACCTTTGGAGTGCACAAGGAGCGTGAGGGGTTACTGGGGAAAGGGAAGATCATTTTGGGTGTGCAGCTCTGCACCTCTGCTGTCCCCCACTCTTTGTTTTGCTTTGCTAGTTCGAGCCTCGTTTTCAGCGCATTCCCCGCCCCCTCTGCTCTTCCTCACTGTGTTGAGCAGATGCTTTAGACTTCAGTGCTGGCTAAAGTTAGCTGCAGGAGTTACAGCCCTGGCTCAACTGTCTGCCAGCATTGCTTTCACTTCATGCTGGGCTGTGAGATTGAGCTACAGTAGTCTGCCGTCGTGTGCTGGGCACAGGGAATATAAAAATGATTTCTACCGGCTCTTTTGCCTTGGGGGTGCTTGTGACATGACAAAGTACAGCTCTCGGACAGGGATCGTAGATGGAGATGAATGGAGGAGGGGAGTGGGAAAAGCCCAGTTCCTAAGCTAGCAAGCAGCCGTTCCCAGCAAAGAGCCCTGCTCACGGAAGGTGGGAGAAGAGTGCCCAAAGGTGTTGACATCTGAATTGTTTCCTGACTTATGGGCAAGGTGTACCAGTTGGCTATGTGAAAGGCTGCTTTGAGTCAAGCACGGCATGCTTTGTCACGGTCTAACGAGGGACAGGTAAGAACCCCAACACAGTTGAAGGCAAACTTATGTGAGGTTGACAGAGATAACCTGTCTTTAGGATCATTGAGCTCGATTTGGTTTCTTCCAGGAGATGGCATCTCTGTGGGTAGGCAGCACAGGCCGATGGGCAAGACTGATATACAGCAAAATAGTAATCGATGGGTCATGTAAAATGGCTAATCTCCAAAATTCTTTGCTTTTAAAACAAGATGTAAACTCATGCATTTAATGAGTGTGCCAAGAGATATGGCTCTCCTGTTGTTTAGACCTTTATTTAAGCGAAGCAGGTATCAATTAGCAGCTGTTTTAGTGGATGCGTGACTCGGGCTTCTTTGAGAAGGACTTGTGACTACCACTCCTGAAATTTAAAGGAAAAAGCGGTGTAATAATAACAATCTGCCTTGTACGGAAATACAGATTTTGACCCTCAGACTAAGGCAGACAATGACACATCTCAGCAGTAGCTGCTGCCTAGCATTTTAGGCACAAGGACACTTTCTACCCTTGTACCCTCACCCCAGTATCTCTTTGTACTTTAGCTAGCCTGTGGAAATATTGATGTCCCATGATACTGTCTTCTCCCTTCTAATTTGCCATTATGAAAGATTTAACACACAGAGAAAGTGTGGAAGGTGGCTTAGTGACTGCTCCAGTCTCCCCTGGTCCACCCTCATGAGCATCTCCCATCCTTCGCACGTGCAGTCTGTTTACTCAGTTGTCGGAAAGGAAGGGGCCACACTTGACTGCATGCTTCTTCCAAACAAGGTCGTGTGCCTGCGTCCATAATGTCTTCCCACACTTAAGAGAGCAAGCAGTCTACGAACCTCTTCTATGCAGTCAGCTCACAAATTTCTAAATGCCTTGTAATTTTTGCTGCTTCCTTCCTAAACCCAGTGTTTAGTCAAGGACAGGGAGCCGCCTTTGGCTTTGTATTTTAAGCCTATTTTGATCGAATACTTCCTTCATCTCGTACCATTTCTCCTCTTGGAAGATGAGGGAATTCCTCATCCTGAAGATTATCCTACAACCTACCCCTGTCTCCATTCCTCCTACTTCCTCCCTCTTCCTTGCCCCACCCCTTTCCTTTTCTTAATGTAGGACATAGTCTCTTGGATGTTAGGCAAGTGCTCCTCCATTGACCAACGTCTCTCGCCTTGTCTGGATGAGCATTATTAGGGCAGCTCCCCCCGCCCCTTTGTACAGACACAAATAGCGAAAGCTGATGTGAAATGGATTCCTAATTAAGGGAGTATTGACCAAGGAAGCTATTCTTTATGGACGATTGTCGATTGAACACAGAAGGAATGCTAAAAGTAGGGAATCAATGTCCTGCTACCTCCCGTGAAATATTTAAGGCAAAGATGGTGAATCACAGGGGAAGGTTTTTTAGCAACAAGATGTCCACACAGCGCCAGGACGCCACTCAGCAGGACGCTAGCTACTTGCTGTGGAGAAAGCAGACCTTCCAGTGCAGAAGTTGGATGCTAAGCAGTTAAACTTAGCATCACTAACAGTGGATGAGCCCAGCCATCACCACTCTGTGAGATTGCACTGGCAGGGTCATGGCTGTCCCTGAGAGCACAGCTTGATGAGGGTGGATCCAAACTGTGTTTTGAATTTCAGAGTCTTCTGAACTTTGGAGTATTTACAAACTCAACCAGTTAATGCATCTCCTGTCCAAACTCCGCAGTCAGAAATATTTCTAAATGTGTAGTTTTATGGTCAGCCCCATCACCATTCATAGGCATGATGAAATGTCTCTGAGCCTTCTGGACCTGACTTTGAGTTTACGGCACATAGAGTAGAGAGAAACGGGTCACGTGATCCCATAAGGAAGTAGACATATCCAGAAATGCTTTTAAGTGAATTTGCATTTTATTGATCGCTGTGGCATTTTTTCCTTGAAGAAAAAAAAAGTGGTCTATATACAGTCGAAGCAGTCGATTGAACACTGCCCAGGCTGAGCCGGCACACAGTCTGTGAGTCCTTCTCAGTAGATGCTGCTCCTTGGGAATCACAGAACAAAGTTCACCCCGTCATCCCTTTGACAAGGTCACGTTGCAGTTTGTATGGCTTCTTAATAACATAGGAATTGAGCTCCCAGTGCTTGCTCTGCCAGCTTTGAGAAACGCCAAAGTTGACATACTGAAGTATAAGCACGAAGGCTGGATAATCGATTGTGCCCAAACCTTAACTCGCAAGAGTTTACGTGTTCGGCAGTCGAGGAATTTGGAAAGAACTAGAAAACCGACATTGCTTTATTCCGTGGCAGATTGTGACTAGCACGGTTGTTGGTTTTGCTTGCCCTAAGATCAGTCATCCAGAAATGCTCTAAAGTTAAGCTGTAGCGTCAAAGCAGTATATTTATTATGTGGCGTTTGTTTCAACTCTAATTTATTATTGATCTTTCAGGCCCACAGCAGCAGAACTTTTAAAATGCAAATTCTTCCAGAAAGCCAAGGTAAGCCATGCTTAACTGCCCTCCCCCAACTCCCAAGTCATTCTGCTATTTGAAATGGCTGAGAATTTGCAGGCCTCTGGTTCGGTGTTAAACCATTGGGATCATTTGTTTTGCAGAACAGAGAGTACCTGATCGAGAAGTTGCTGACACGAACACCAGACATAGCCCAAAGAGCCAAGAAGGTAAGCGCCACCTGTCCCCAACATCCTGAAGGGCCCTCCTCCTAGCCACAAATGAAAACCCTATAGCAGCAGGAAGAGGGTTCCTACACTCTGGCTTGCAGTGCAGAGGTCACCTGGCCCCTGTGACTCTGATAACTGAGTCTTTCTCTGGTTATCACAGGGAGCTGCTCAGCGTTGGGCGTGGAGACAGCATCAGGCCCGCATGGTTTCAGTCTTGCATGCAGCAGCTCCCCCATCCCTGGCCCGCAGATTAGAGGCTATGGGTGCCGACTATGGGTGCCGACAGGGTTTAAGAACGAATTGAGATCACTACATTTCTTTCCTTTAGTTTTTTTTTTTTAAAGTGGAGTAGTCAGTCTTAAAACCTAGTTTGAATGATGAAATGAGAATGTGTTTCATGTGTGTGATGTCTAGAATAATAGCCACGAGTGTTTGTTCTTGTGTGTGCATGTTCCGGTGGAGGCCAGTTATCAGTGGCAAGTATCTTTTCTGTTTCTCTTCACTTGTTTTTTGAGACAGTAATTTTCACTGAACCTGAAGCTCACTCACTTGTCTAGACTGGGTGGCCAGCTCCAGGGATGGAATTGTCAATATTCTTAACTCCACTGCAAGCCAATTAGGGTTATATTTGTGCCTGGATTGTTTTTATGTAAGCACAGACGGCGTGGACTCAGGTCCCCAATATGTACAGACGGAACCATTTTCCCACTCCAAATTTGATTGTAAAGGTTTGTTGAATATCTGTGGGATACAATTCATTTCTCGTAAGACTCATGATCCTTTTGTAGTCTACTTCATGTTCACTGAGTTTAGATTACCTACAATTTTTCAGGTCTTCTAGTCTCAAAATAGCATGTAACTCTATATGTATTTATCTATTACCGGTTGTTTGGGTTTCATTATGATATGTATGAAATCCAATGAGCTGTAGCCATCAGTCTGGGGTTTTAAATTTAGCATCAAATATTAGTAATTAAAAGTACGTACACTGGGGCCTGGAGAGAAGACAGAGATGGAAGTCTTCTAATGGTTGACATGGAGAGAGGAGCCTCAAGCCTATTTGTTGGGTGGTGTTGGAGTCTAGTTTTTTTTTATCACGTGTCTAAAATATCGTCCAGAGGCGAGAGGCGAACAAGTTGCCAGGCTCCACTGGCTTCTGTGGTAGGTATCTGCCGGGGACTGGGCTTCCTAGCTCTGCACCTCGTGTTTCAGTCTTTGCCACACATCTCACTGCTCACCCCAATCTCTGTACACTGGAGTTACCCTTCCTATAGAGTCCGCACCATCTCAAGAGCTTATCCTAGCTCCCTGACAATACCACCACCCCCCGCCTTCCTTCCTTTCCCCCTAATTTTCTCCCTTCCTTTCTTATTTCACTGAGTAGCCCAGGCTAGCCTCAAATTCATGATCCCTCACCTCGCTAAAGTGCTTGGACTCCAGGCCTGCAGCAGTAGTCACTGGACACGGCTCCTCCTCTGTTTTAAAATTTCTTATGAAATGATTATTTTATGTGTATTGGTGTTTTGCCTGCACGCGCATTTGTGCACCATCCTGGTACCCCTGGAGGCCAGTAGAGGGTAGCCGATGACCTGAAACTGGACCACCATGTGGGCACTTGGAGTGGAACCAGGGTCCTCTGGAAGAGTAGCCAGTGCTCTAAACTACTGAGTCGCCTTTCTGGGCCAACCTCCTCTGTTTTTTTTTTTCCCCCTCTTTAAAAAATTATTTGTTTTACTTCTCAAGATTATAATATAATGTAATTCTCTCTTCCCTCTCTTCCCTCTTAACCTTCCCATATACCTCTCTGTGTTTTCTTGCAACTTCGTGGCCTTTTTTCCCATTAATTGTTGTTATGTACATGTATGTATATGCACATACATATATTCCTAATATCATCTGTTCAGTGCATATAATGTTACTTGTATGTAAATGTTTTCAAGACTGACCGTTTGGTAATGGACTACCAACTGGCGTGCTCTTCCTTGGGGAAGCCGTTTCTCCCATTCCCAGGTTTCCTCAGTCACCTGTAGTTCTTCCTATACGGTTGAGGCCTTGCGGTCTTTCCCCATCCACTTCAGCCTTTCTGTCACTGTTGTCCTTGTTCAGCAGTCAGACCGGTGAAGCTTTGTGGGTGTAGCCTCTGACATTCCCAGGGGCATGGTACCCCCTGATCACTGGCTCTCACAATCTTTCCACCCCTTCTTCCTCAATGTTTCCAGAGGCTTGGGTGAGGGAGTGCGTTGCAGATGTGTCCACTGGGACTGGGCTCCACAACTCTGCCTCTGATCCGGCGTGGTTTTCTCTAGTGGTGTCTCTTGCAAGAACTTTCCTCGATGAGAGGCGAAGGCTACTCCTGCTGTGGGCACAAGGACAGATGTTTGGAGTCTAATGCCCGTGTTTTTAACTAGACATTTGTGGTAGATGTCTAGCTTTCCTTCCGTCTCTTCTTCTAATGTTTCTTTGACCCTGCTTCAAGATTAATTACCTGACCATGCTCAGGAGTGCCTTTCAAAATTAAACAAAAACTAACATGAGGATCAATAAATGAAAAAGGGAAAGAAACGAAAGAACCCATTCAGCCTAATAAAGGCCAAGATTGTTAATTGGATCTCTAACCTGACAGTCTAACCTCCAGCCAAATGAACCGTGCTCGGCTCCTTAACATGGTGCAGGCTTTCCCTGTGGACTTTCTTCAATTTGAGAAAATGAAGAATCAGTTCAGGCTATGACTTTATTTTCTTCCCTTGAAGTATTTTATCACATGTGAGTGTGCTGTATCTCCCAGATCCCATTTTACCTTTATCTTGGGTCCGTGAGGAGCAGAACTGTAAGGGAAATGAACTTCCAACCATGTCTTCTCACGTCTCAGCTCTGTCTGCATCATCACTGTCGCCAACATCATTATTACTTATTGGATATTTTTCTTTATGGTTTTCTGCCTCTGCTCCCCAGTACACACCAGTAGTCCTCATGCTTGGGAATCTGTTTAGACTATGGCTTTATTTTCTCCCCTTAAAATATTTTACTACACGCTGACTTCTTCAATTTCGGCATTAGTGTGTCGCCTAATTTTCCCACAAAAAGTAGCCAGCTGTCCATCTCAGAATTCTGCAGAGTAAAAGAGATTACTAAGAAGTTTTTAAGCATCGTCCAGGAAAGACCTGGTAATATTTTTTGAGTATTTCGCATCGTAAAGACGACGGCTCTCCTGTTACATACTCATTTTCAAGTATACTTCCGTTGCTGTCTGTACCACATTTCTCATGTAGAGATTTGCTGACAGGTGCACGGCTGGGATGCCACCACAAGGTCGCATTTGCTTTCCAAAGCATGTGGCTGGGAACATCAATTCTTCTTGAGTGTGACACAGCAGGGCTTCTGATTCCACCCAGCTCCCCACTCCTTTGACTGAAATTGTTTGTTGTGCGCATGCTCCCAAGGTTCCTGTTACTTCACCTTACAGAAGAGCAGCCTCCCTGCCTCTCCTGTCTGGCTGTTGGTAAGCAAACAGGGTGTTCTCCACTGGAAACCTCTCTTGCTGCAGAGGCCATCCGAAGCAAAAGTTACTTTATTGCCATGTGTTGTGAAAACCTTTTCTGTAGTTTATCTCCACATTCCCTGGGTTTTCACAACCCTTAGGTAAATTGTTTAAAGCTGCTGTAGGGGTCTTAGGCTTCCTTACATAGATGCAGATCTTCTCAGCTTCTTGCTCTCCTGCTTACTGTGATGTTTCCTCAATTATACTCTTGTTTTGATGGTGTGGACTTTCTCCTCAGACATCACTCCTTGATGCTAGGTGGTGGTGGTGGTGGTGGTGGTGCTGCTGCTGCTGCTGCTGCTGCTGCTGCTCCTCCTCCTCCTCCTCCTCCTCCTTCTCCTCCCCCCTCCTTCCCTTCCTCCCCGCCTCCTCCTCTTCTTCCTTCTCTTCTCTTCTTCTTCCTCTTCTTTCCTTCTCCTTTTCTCTTTCTCCTCCTTCTCCTTCTCCTCCTTCCCCTTCCCCATTCTCCTTCTCCTTCCTCTCCCCCTTCCCTGTCCTCTTCTTCCTTTTTTCTTTTTTTTGTCTGTAGTTTTCTTAATTAAACAATGACCTATTTATAATTACTGCTTAAATAACAAGTTTGTTGTGAAAGCTGATGATCACTTGCAACTCTGTTGACTTTAAATTTGTATAAACAGTATTTAACCTGTTTCCTTCATGTTAACCGAAACGGACACACACACTCATATATTAATATCAATGATTCTCATATTTAAAGGATACACAGGCTCATGTGTAATTGTTCTCTGAATATCCCTTATAACCATCACTACTGTGCACGCACGCACACACGCACACACCCAAACACGTGCACACACACATTCACACATTTTCTCTTATCAAAGTTTTTACCATTCTGCCTTCTTTAGGGAATATTCTGATATTTAGGGATCATCTTGATTTTCTTTGGCCCTGATTTTTTGTCTTTGACTGGGGAATTCTGTGTGATTGGCATATAACAAAAAGTGGTGAGGTACTAGATGCCCCTGGACCCTGAGCTGCTTCCTGTATTCTAAGCTAACAGTGATCTCCAAGGGCTGAGTTAAAGCACAGCTAAGGACATCGTTTTCTGCTTCCCATTTGTCCTGGTTCATGGGCAGAAAGGGCATCGTGTCATCTCTGCCTTTCACAGAGCTTTCTCAGGTGTGTGTGTGTGTGTGTGTGTGTGTGTGTGTGTGTGTGTGTGTGAGAGAGAGAGAGAGAGAGAGAGAGAGAGAGAGAGAGAGAGAGAGAGACTTTCCAGCTGCCTTTGGATGCATGGTTGTCCATCGCTTACACTGTTGGATTGAAAAGGCAGGGGACACATCAGTGAGTTAAAACTGTCCCAGGTGCTTACGGTCGGACGCACCCTTCTCAGAACTGGCTAGCATCTAAGCTTTATGTCCATGATGTGAACTTGACTGACCTCACTCACAGCTAATGCACACTTGCTTCCTGAAACCCACACAGGGCAAGACAGGGGTCAGGGGTCTTAGCCACACAGGTGACTAAATGTCACTGGTCAGCTGGAGATCTTAACTGAGAAGGGCTGGGTCTAGATGTACCGTTCACAGTTCTTCTCACTATGGCTGCTGAGTTCTGGCGGGAAGAGGGACGCTAGGTCTGCATTTGCGTTTTACTAACCTCACAGTGACAAGTTAGAAATGGCTAGCGGTTAGCTAGTCAGTCTCAAGAGAAAGGGAGCTAGGCACAGCAGTGTGCCTCTTAATCCTAGCATTAGGGAGGCAGAAACAGAGGTAGGAGGATCTCTGAATATGAGCCCAGCCTGGAGTGCATGGTGATTCAAGGCCAGCCAGGTGACCCTGTCTGCAAAACAAAACAACGAAGGAGAGCAGGAAGTCAGCGCTGTCAGGGTGGGCACAATCATTACAAATTTCCTTTATCCATCTGTAAGATTGTTTCTGTGTTTTAAAGACCTAAAACTGTTGGTTCTATTTGATTCTAGTGTGTGTTTAGGAATCAGTAGGTAGAAGTAACTACAGTTTGGAGCTGGAGAGAGATGTCTCAGTGGTTAAGAGCACTGACTGCTCTTCCAGAGACCGTGAGTTCAATTCCCAGCAACCACATGGTGGCTCACAACCATCCGTAATGGAATCTGATGCCCTCTTCTGGTGTGTCTGAACATAGCGACGGTGTGTGTGTGTGTGTGTGTGTGTGTCTGTGTGTATTATATATATACTTAATATATGAAATCTTTTTAAAAAAAGAAATACTACAGTTCACATTTTTTTTTAAATTCTGTGGTGCCTTATGTATTTTTTTTTTCACTTTCTGATTGGGAAAATTTCAAACTTGCAAGAAACTCAGAAGAAGACGGCCCAACTTTCTGCAAATACTTTCTTTTTCGCTCTTTCCCTGGAACAGTTGAGACTACATAGCACACAAGGACACCAGGCATCCTTTGCCCACAGCTGCACATAAGTTTGTGTTTCTCCCAAATAAGGACGGCCTTCCACAGTACGGTGACCAAGGCCAGGAGGTTACCACTGATCTCGGGTGATCACACGCCCCCTCTTGATCAAAGTTTAGCATCGTTGCCACTTTCTCTATAGGATCTAACCCATAATTCTTTTAGCTGCTCTGTTTCCTTTAATATGGACTAGCACTTCTCTTCTGTGGTGCTACACTTATGAAGAATCCAGGTCAGTTATTCTGTAGAGTGTCCTTCCGTCAAACCTTAGCTGACATTTCTTTTTTTTTTTTTAATTTTTATTAGATATATTTCTTTACTTACATTTCTTTTTTTTTATCTTTTTTTTTATTAACTTGAGTATTTCTTATATACATTTCGAGTGTTATTCCCTTTCCCGGTTTCCGGGCAAACATCCCCCTCCCCCCTCCCCTTCCTTATGGGTGTTCCCCTCCCAACCCTCCCCCCATTGCCGCCCTCCCCCCATAGTCTAGTTCACTGTGGGTTCAGTCTTAGCAGGACCCAGGGCTTCCCCTTCCACTGGTGCTCTTACTAGGATATTCATTGCTACCTATGGGGTCAGAGTCCAGGGTCAGTCCATGTATAGTCTTTAGGTAGTGGCTTAGTCCCTGGAAGCTCTGGTTGCTTGGCATTGTTGTACATATGGGGTCTCGAGCCCGTTCAAGCTCTTCCAGTTCTTTCTCTGATTCCTTCAATAGGGGACCTATTCTCAGTTCAGTGGTTTGCTGCTGGCATTCGCCTCTGTGTTTGCTGTATTCTGGCTGTGTCTCTCGGGAGAGATCTACATCCGGCTCGTGTCAGTCTGCACTTCTTTGCTTCATCCATCTTGTCTAATTGGGTGGCTGTATATATATGGGCCACATGTGGGGCAGGCTCTGAATGGGTGTTCCTTCAGTCTCTGTTTTAATCTTTGCCTCTCTCTTCCCTGCCAAGGGTATTCTTGTTCCCCTTTTAAAGAAGGAGTGAAGCATTCACGTTTTGATCATCCGTCTTGAGTTTCCTTTGTTCTAGGGATCTAGGGTAATTCAAGCATTTGGGCTAATAGCCACTTATCAATGAGTGCATACCATGTATGTCTTTCTGTGATTGGGTTAGCTCACTCAGGATGATGTTTTCCAGTTCCAACCATTTGCCTACGAATTTCATAAAGTCGTTGTTTTTGATAGCTGAGTAATATTCCATTGTGTAGATGTACCACATTTTCTGTATCCATTCCTCTGTTGAAGGGCATCTGGGTTCTTTCCAGCTTCTGGCTATTATAAATAAGGCTGCAATGAACATAGTGGAGCACGTGTCTTTTTTATATGTTGGGGCATCTTTTGGGTATATGCCCAAGAGAGGTATAGCTGGATCCTCAGGCAGTTCAATGTCCAATTTTCTGAGGATCCTCCAGACTGATTTCCAGAATGGTTGTACCAGTTTGCAATCCCACCAACAATGGAGGAGTGTTCCTCTTTCTCCACATCCTCGCCAGCATCTGCTGTCCCCTGAGTTTTTGATCTTAGCCATTCTCACTGGTATGAGGTGAAATCTCAGGGTTGTTTTGATTTGCATTTCCCTTATGACTAAAGATGTTGAACATTTCTTTAGGTGTTTCTCAGCCATTCGGCATTCCTCAGCTGTGAATTCTTTGTTTAGCTCTGAGCCCCATTTTTTAATAGGGTTATTTGTTTCCCTGCGGTCTAACTTCTTGAGTTCTTTGTATATTTTGGATATAAGGCACTATCTGTTGTAGGATTGGTAAAGATCTTTTCCCAATCTGTTGGTTGCCGTTTTGTCCTAACCACAGTGTCCTTTGCCTTACAGAAGCTTTGCAGTTTTATGAGATCCCATTTGTCGATTCTTGATCTTAGAGCGTAAGCCATTGGTGTTTTGTTCAGGAAATTTTTTCCAGTGCCCATGTGTTCCAGATGCTTCCCTAGTTTTTCTTCTATTAGTTTGAGTGTGTCTGGTTTGATGTGGAGGTCCTTGATCCACTTGGACTTAAGCTTTGTACAGGGTGATAAGCATGGATCGATCTGCATTCTTCTACATGTTGACCTCCAGTTGAACCAGCACCATTTGCTGAAAATGCTATCTTTTTTCCATTGGATGGTTTTGGCTCCTTTGTCAAAAATCAAGTGACCATAGGTGTGTGGGTTCATTTCTGGGTCTTCAATTCTATTCCATTGGTCTATCTGTCTGTCTCTGTACCAATACCATGCAGTTTTTATCACTATTGCTCTGTAATACTGCTTGAGTTCAGGGATAGTGATTCCCCCTGAAGTCCTTTTATTGTTGAGGATAGCTTTAGCTATCCTGGGTTTTTTGTTATTCCAGATGAATTTGCAAATTGTTCTGTCTAACTCTTTGAAGAAATGGATTGGTATTTTGATGGGGATTGCATTGAATCTGTAGATCGCTTTTGGTAAAATGGCCATTTTTACTATATTAATCCTGCCAATCCATGAGCATGGGAGATCTTTCCATCTTCTGAGGTCTTCTTCAATTTCCTTCTTCAGTGTCTTGAAGTTCTTATTGTACATATCTTTTACTTGCTTGGTTAAAGTCACACCGAGGTACTTTATATTATTTGGGTCTATTATGAAGGGTGTCGTTTCCCTAATTTCTTTCTCCGCTTGTTTCTCTTTTGTATAGAGGAAGGCAACTGATTTATTTGAGTTAATTTTATATCCAGTCACTTTGCTGAAGTTGTTTATCAGCTTTAGTAGTTCTCTGGTGGAACTTTTGGTATCACTTAAATATACTATCATATCATCTGCAAATAGTGATATTTTGACTTCTTCTTTTCCTATCTGTATCCCCTTGACCTCCTTTTGTTGTCTGATTGCTCTGGCTAGAACTTCAAGAACTATATTGAATAAGTAGGGAGAGAGTGGGCAGCCTTGTCTAGTCCCTGATTTTAGTGGGATTGCTTCAAGTTTCTCTCCATTTAGTTTAATGTTAGCAACTGGTTTGCTGTATATGGCTTTTACTATGTTCAGGTATGGGCCTTGAATTCCTATTCTTTCCAGGACTTTTATCATGAAGGGGTGTTGAATTTTGTCAAATGCTTTCTCAGCGTCTAATGAAATGATCATGTGGTTTTGTTCTTTCAGTTTGTTTATATAATGGATCATGTTGATGGTTTTCCGTATATTAAACCATCCCTGCATGCCTGGGATGAAGCCTACCTGGTCATGGTGGATGATTGTTTTGATGTGCTCTTGGATTCGGTTTGCCAGAATTTTGTTGAGTATTTTTGCGTCGATATTCATAAGGGAAATTGGACTGAAGTTCTCTTTCTTTGTTGGGTCTTTGTGTGGTTTAGGTATAAGAGTAATTGTGGCTTCGTAGAAGGAATTCGGTAGTGATCCATCTGTTTCAATTTTGTGGAATAGTTTGGATAATATTGGTATGAGGTCTTCTATGAAGGTTTGATAGAATTCTGCACTAAACCCGTCTGGACCTGGGCTCTTTTTGGTTGGGAGACCTTTAATGACTGCTTCTATTTCCTTAGGAGTTATGGGGTTGTTTAACTGGTTTATCTGTTCCTGATTTAACTTCGGTACCTGGTATCTGTCTAGGAAATTGTCCATTTCCTGCAGATTTTCAAGTTTTGTTGAATATAGGTTTTTATAGTAAGATCTGATGATTTTTTGAATTTCCTCTGAATCTGTAGTTATGTCTCCCTTTTCTTTTCTGATTTTGTTAATTTGGACTCACTCTCTGTGTCCTCTCGTTAGTCTGGCTAAGGGTTTATCTATCTTGTTGATTTTCTCAAAGAACCAACTTTTGGTTCTGTTGATTCTTTCTGTGGTCCTTTTTGTTTCTACTTGGTTGATTTCAGCTCTGAGTTTGATTATTTCCTGCCTTCTAGTCCTCCTGGGTGTATTTGCTTCTTTTTGTTCTAGAGCTTTTAGGTGTGCTGTCAAGCTGCTGATATATGCTCTTTCCTGTTACTTTCTGCAGGCACTCAGTGCTATGAGTTTTCCTCTTAGCACAGCTTTCATTGTGTCCCATAAGTTTGGGTATGTTGTACCTTCATTTTCATTATATTCTAAAAAGTTTTTAATTTCTTTCTTTATTTCTTCCTTGACCAGGTTATCATTGAGTAGAGCATTGTTCAATTTCCAAGTATATGTGGGCATTCTTCCCTTATTGTTATTGAAGACCAGTTTTAGGCCGTGGTGGTCCGATAGCACGTATGGGATTATTTCTATCTTTCTGTACCTGTTGAGGCCCGTTTTTTGACCAATTATATGGTCAATTTTGGAGAAAGTACCATGAGGAGCTGAGAAGAAGGTATATCCTTTTGCTTTAGGATAGAATGTTCTATAAATATCCGTTAAGTCCATTTGGCTCATGACTTCTCTTAGTCTGTCTACGTCTCTGTGTAATTTCTGTTTCCATGATCTGTCCATTGATGAGAGTGGGGTGTTGAAATCTCCCACTATTATTGTGTGAGGTGCAATGTGTGTTTTGAGCTTTAGTAAGGTTTCTTTTACATATGTAGGTGCCCTTGTATTTGGGGCATAGATATTTAGGATTGAGAGTTCATCTTGGTGGATTTTTCCTTTGATGAATATGAAGTGTCCTTCCTTATCTTTTTTGATGACTTTTAGTTGAAAATTGATTTTATTTGATATTAGAATGGCTGCTCCAGCTTGCTTCTTCTGACCATTTGCTTGGAAAGTTGTTTTCCAGCCTTTCACTCTGAGGTAATGTCTGTCTTTGTCTCTGAGGTGTGTTTCCTGTAGGCAGCAGAATGCAGGGTCCTCGTTGCGTATCCAGTTTGTTAATCTATGTCTTTTTATTGGGGAGTTGAGGCTATTGATGTTGAGAGATATTAAGGAATAGTGATTATTGCTTCCCGTTATATTCATATTTGGATGTGAGGTTATGTTTGTGTGCTTTCATTCTCATTCCTCTGTTGCCAAGTCGATTAGTTTCTTGCTTCTTCTAGGGTATAATTAGCTGACATTTCTTCATGAGTGGACAGACTCGTGTGTTTTGACAGGCGTCTCAGGAGTGAGGCCGTGTTCTGGTTGTATCATACTAAGATGATACATTCCCATCTCGCCTCATTCCCATCCTGCTGAGGTTTAACGGTGATGCCTGTCAGCTTCTTCATTGAACACACAAGTAGTATTCCCTAATGAGAGGCACGTACTTATCCCCCAGGTCATGACATCTTTTTTCCCAAGGCCATTTTTATGTTCTGCGTTATTATGGGTGCACCTTCATAGGGGGTCAGGAGTAGGAATTCCTTGGGCTCTGTAGTATACAGGGTGCATTTGCATCAGACGTAGGCAGCAAGTGAAGCCGGTGCCGTCCTCTCTCCATCTTTGCTGGGCACAGCTGTGGCCAGAGTGGGCAGCCTGACCTCTTTGGGCCCGCATCACCGACTCTGTGCTGCCCGGGACTGAGCCATGGGCAGCACAAAGATGTCTGGCCTCCTGCCTTACAGCAGCAGATGCTGAGTCCACACCGATGTTGTGGGTTTTACATGAATAACGGGGTCACTTGTGGCTGTGGGAGACTGGGTGTTCTACAAGCACAAAGGCACACACAGCTGGCTGGGCTGGGTGATAGGGATGGCTTATCTAGCACTGGGTCCCTGGACGGAATGGACGAAGAGCTCCCGGAGAAGCTCACGGAGGAGGAAGGGAGTCCCAGCCTTTATTCTTCGGAACTGTGATTTCACTGCTGTTGTCTCTTCAGCAGTCTTCATATTTTCTTGCTGCCCCATAAGAGTCAGAGCTAACCTCTGCCACCAGAGTCGTGCACTAGGGAAGAGCACCGGAGTCCGGAGCTGCAGTGTGCACGGCCATGTTCCTCAGGAGTCTCCACACCCGTTTTCCCGTCTCTTTCCTTCTTTGCGTCCAATAGTTGTGCAGGAAGGAAGGGAATGCAGGTGCTGTCGTTTACATCTTGCAGAAGGGACCTCCCAAAGTGTAACATGAGTTAGGCGTGGGCTCCATCCTCATTCCCAGGTCTATGCTGCTTGAGAAAAGGGACTGCAAAACACTGACTTGCTTACAGAAGGGGCAGCCCTGCTACTCATGGGCATGCAGTGTTGTCAATCAACAACTTTCAGCACAGGCGGCGGGGGTGGGGTGGGAGTCTCCTTGCCATTTGTGGTCACCAGGGACTTGGTGAGGGAGGTTCTGTGTCATGGTGGGAAGCTAGAGAGTTTGGTAGCTCCCTGGTGGGTTTGGGTGAGACTCAGGTGGTAGAAGGGCTTGAAAAATCCGAAAGGGGAGGTGTGGCTGGTGAGAATTTGGTAACGCCACTTGTTAGTAAATGACTTTTTGTTAAGTGAGGGATTAAATGATGAGCTTAGCTCCTCACTCATAATCGATGGAGGCGAGACCCCCTGTGTTTGTATATATAGAATGGGACAGGGTATGGCTTAGCCATTGGGACATATTTTGCAATAAACAGTTGTTATCATACAGTGTGTTTTATTATTTTATGATCAGCATTTTGCTCTTACACTGCCATCATTTCTGTTTTACCTATGCTGTCCTGGGTGGTGGGGGAGACGTGCCATGGAGTCTCTTTCTGCCACTGCTCCCAGGAGTGGACTCTGAGGTGATGATAGCTACAGGACAGCCCAGTCAGTGGGACTCACTTTTCATCAGGGAACATGGAGCACACATCATTGTAAAGTTCAAAGGTAGCAGAGACTAAAACCATCAGGTCATGGCCCTGACATATATACTGCTGGTGTGGGAACGGTTGTGGAGCTGCTAGATAAGCCCCAGGGGAGAGGAGAGAGAAGTCAGCATTTACCATGCACTCGAATGTGCAGGGCTACGTAGTCGGTTTGTATTTGTCTCAGTTATGGTGTCATTACAACAATCAGTGGAGTTCTGAGTGGATAGTATTTAGTAGGAGATATGTTAACTAACTGTGGTCCGAAAAGGCCATAACTACTTTTAAATATCTGTGGAAAAGTAAACACCCAGTGTGTATAAGAGTGCTAAGCCAATATTAAAGATGACCAGAGTTTGAAGTGGAAAAGGACCGTGCATGTTTGCCCCAGTTTTCAGACTGTAAGCTGAGATCCCAGAACTCCAGGACTTGACTACAGCCAGAATCATGACAAGGTGACTACTCCAAAGCCAACTTCTCAGCCTGCAACCATTGAGGTTCCTTCGTTGAAAAATCAGGAAACTACTTTTGAGCTTCTGCAAAGTTGCTTTCCTCCCTCCTGAAATCGCAGTTCAGTAAGATGTTGAAACCAGAAGAAATAAGGTGATTTTAGCTTTGTTCCACGTTTGCCCAGTAGAGGGCAGCAGTTAGTTTTCGAGAACCCCAAGGGAAGTTCAGGCATTTTGAAAGCCTCAGCCTTGGAGCAGAAGCTGACTGAGATAGTCTGGTTAGTCAGTTGGCTGCTCTTTTATTTGGCGGGTAATTGAAGAGTGATGGTCTAAGTACTTTTCACTTTTATTTTGATATAAAAAGTCTGTGTTACATTTTCTTATAACAAACTAAAGAATTCTAATGTACACAATTCATGTCAGAACCAAAAGTCTTAATTTTGAGAGATAGATTGTAATGCTTCCATTCCAGTATTTCATGATTAAATTAGTATAGTTTAGTAGTATCAGGCTATTTTTAGAATGTTCCTTGGGTTTCCAAGACTCCTTAGTGCTGGGTGAACAGAGGTAGGAGGGACTCAAACTGCCTAACTAACTCTGAAGGGGGAGGAGAAGTAAGCCAAACTCGATTCTAGTTGCCACATACGATAAACATCGTGACAGGAAGCAATTCAGGAAGAAGGGGTTTATTTCAGCGTAGACGTCCAGGTAACAGTGTATCTGTGAGGAAAATCAGGGCAGGAACTGAAGCACAAACCATAAAGAAATGCTGTTCACTGGTTTCCCCTGTTCCCGTGTTGCTAGCTTGGCTTTTCTTACACAGTTCAGGTCCACCTGCCCGGGGATGGTGCTGCTCACAGTGGGCGGGGCCTCCCCATGTCAATCATGAGTGAAGACAGTCTCACTCAGACATGACCGAAGTTGAGTCTTTTTAAGGCAGTGGTTTAGCTGAGCTTTCCTCTTCTCAGGTGATTCTGGGGTGTATAACATTGACAACAGAGGTAACCGGGATATGCAGATGCATCAAATAGGCTTGGGGCTGCAGTCCTCTTACCCCTTGTATTTCTTACATTCTTCTTTTTTTTCTTTTTTCCGGAGCTGAGGACTGAACCCAGGGCCTTGCGCTACCACTGAGCTAAATCCCCAACCCCCTTACATTCTTCTTATAACACATTCTGCATGTGTTGGGAACAACCTTGAGGAAGCCTCATGCTCGTGGAGAGCACGTGATGGTGTTACATCTTGTTTCTCCCTAACCATAGAGCAGTATTAGAAAGCACAGCGTCTGCCACCAGTCTTCCAAGACAGTGGAGGCTCATAGAGACTCATTCATTCTTAAGTGTGAGGTCGGAATAGACTTCATTTGCTGGGAACAGTGCTTTTGCCACTAGGGGGCGCTGTCAGAACAGTTCATTTCAGACCCGACAGGAATCGCTTACTGTTGTAGGAAAAAAACTTGCCGCTGTAGAGTGTGTCCTTTTGCCCAGTGTTTGTGCTGGGTGTGGCTTGGACAGAGGTGAGGGCAGAGGAAGCAGCAGGGGAAGCATCATAGAGTATTACTTTCAGTGCAGAGCATGAAGCATGAGAAATCAAAACAAAACCCAAACATTTTTGTTCTTAATTTTTTTCTGCTTCCTGGGTTTGGTGTGCTGTGTGATTTTTTTTTCCTTTTGATATTCACTTGGAGGAAAGGCTGTGCCTTTTAGATTTAGGCATCTTTGAAAGACTCTGTGCTTTGTTAGGTGTGGAGGTTTGGACACCCATTTTGGAGATTTGGAGACAGCAATAAGAATTCCGAAGGAAGAGACGCTGGTTTTGAGCTGACAGCGTTCCATCCTGGAAACTCTTAGGCAGGGCCATTGGCTCTGTTGCATGGCAGCTGCATGGTAGAAGTCTGCTTGTCCATATGCATTCAGCACTTTTTGCCTTTGTGCGGTTTGCTCACTTTCCCTCAGATTTTGTACATGGCCGAGTTTTCTGGAATAGGTTGTGTGTGTGTGCAGACGGAGGGCCCTCATCCCTGCTTACACCCCACCTCCCTCCCACGGTTCGCAAGCCTCTGTACCTGACACTTAGTCCACACCCTCCTACTTGAAGTCTTCATGCTGCTTCCAGGGCGAGGCCCCCAGCGCAGGGAGGGCAGGCTGGAACTCCAGTGCTTCCCTTTACCCTCCTGGGCTCCATTCCCGCCGTGCCCACCTTTGGCACCAGGAAGCACAACATGGGCATTTCACGAGTGTTTTCCACGAAGGTTCTCTACTGGTCTCCTGGTTCAGAACGGCGCCCCTAAACCGAGCTGCACTTAAGTGTGCAGCGTCTTCACACGGCCATCTTGGGTTTGAACATTTGCACGGCGACCAGTGGTTGGTTAGACGATCAGGAGACAAGGCCCAGCTGGAGGAAGAAATTAAAGTCACAAGTTTTGGGGGTGGGCACATCCCGTCTCCAGTCTTTAGAACTGTAGTAGGCATTTGACCTGAGCTTCTGTCACCATGGAGCTGCACGGCCATGCTTTCCCCACCTCGAGGGAGGGACTGCGTCCCCATTAACTGTGGTCCAACAGTCGACTCCTCTCCAGGAGCTGTTTCTCTCAGGTGTTTCTCACAAAGACAAAAAGACGAGCTACTCACTGTTGCTGCAGCTCAGGGTGAAGCTTTCTCTCATCTCGTGCAGCCCTAGTCGCCCTACAGTCTTCCACCTGCACTGCTGTGGCCCTGTGACTCCGGGTGCTGTTATACTTGGTGTCACACGAAGTTCACGCCCTCCAACTTGGCTGGCACGGTGCATCCCGTGGGTATACGGACAGGGAGTGCCCCATTGGTTTCTATATTCAGTGCTCAGCACTGTCTCTGGAGGTATTTCAGGGAGTGAGGTGGTGGTGCGGTGGCCTCTGGCGTAATCGTGAGAGCATGAGGCCACTAAACCTTTGTTCCAAGGGGACCTCTGAGGTTGCTCTCAGCTCTGTGGGTTCCCTGTGCTCCAACAGCTAAGATTCGGATGCGACTGATTCAAGGTTTAAAATCTTTCCTTACCCGATTTTCTGGGAGTCCTTAGCCTAAATTAGGATGGTTGAGAATCATCATCTCAACAAGGTGGCCTATATATATGGGGTTGACGTTTAGGCCCCGCCCAGCATGTTCTCCACGATGTCCACTTACCTGAAGCACTGTTCACTTACTAAGGTGTTCCAAAACTAGGCTAAGCTAATTCCAGTTAGCTTAATCTTGTATGCTTTCTCCTTCTCTCCTCCATGGAGGAGACATCAGTGTAAACATTCTGCATCTCAATCTTGAAAAATCTTTAAAATGAGTTCGACATTTTGGAGGTGGGAAAGTGAAAGTCACTGATAAGGAAGTTTGGACCATTACAGGGCAGGGTGGAATGAGTGCTGTGGACAGAAACCTACCTTGTGCCTTCCTGCCCCTTTCTGGTCAGTCCTGTTCCCTCAGTCACAGAGACCTTGGTGAGGGGAGCTGAGGTGCAGAACAAGTTTAGACACAGAAAAAAAGGGGGAAGGATGTGGTTCTCCTTGTTCGGAGCTAATCAAATGTGATTGGTTTATTAGAAGTTCACGACTGACTTCTTGAAAGGCAGAATTATTTTGTAATTTTAGAAAAGATCTTCGAAATTCAGCCATTTAATTAAGGTTGCTTTGATAACAAATTCTTTTTTTGAAGCTTGCTCTTTAATTACTGCTGACACATTCAAATGCTGATTTAAAAGTGTCTGAGAACTTTTATTTACTTTCCCAGACTCAAACACAAAGGGAAGGAGCCCTGTATAGCCTGCTAGGCAGCAGTTGAGCTGAGCAGTGTGGTATACCTGAAGTTGAGCTCACACTTGAAATGAGCTGGCCAGGCTAGAAAGGGTGTGTGTGTGTGTGTGTGTGTGTGTGTGTGTGTGTGTGTGTGTGTGTGTGTATTGGCTCTGAGCCCCTTGTGGAACTAGCAGACTGTTGCTTCTGATTTGTAGACTTACCAACCGGAATCCTTGACTACGTGGCCTCTTTTAACCTTCCAGACACAGTTCTCCAGGTCTGTTGACCTTTGAGTTCCATGTACTCTGCTACGCCCTCTGACTGGAAGTGTTCCTCCCTCTATCTGCAGGAGATGTTACGTGCATCCCAAGGTGTTATTACCACATTTTCAGATGTTGGTTCATACATTTGTCAGAGATTTTCATCATCGTTTTCATGGCTACATAATATTTCATTTTAGAGAGATTTTCATCATCGTTTTTCATGGCTATATAATATTTCATTGGCTATTTTAACTACAGAGGGCTGAGCATCACTGTGTATGCATTACTGCTAAAATGCTATCTGTTTGTTAGGATACATTCCAAGGAATGAAGTTGTTTTATTTAAAAATGGCCTATGATTATTCATGAATAGTGCCTTACCGATTCTTAAAATGTAAGACATTTTATTTAAATCTACATCTTAGTCTGGGGTCCTTGTCAAGTAATACTTCTCACACACACACACACACACACACACACACACACACACACACACACAGAGACACATTACTTACATAGACAACCAGCCAGAGCACATTACTTGCACAGACAGGTAGACAGACACACATTACTTATCTAGACAGGCAGACAGACACACATTGCTTACACAGTCAGGTGGACAGACATTATTTACATAAATAGACAGTCACAGGGTATACCACCTTATTACTTATACAGACAGGCTGACAGACAGTCATTGCTTACACCGACAGGCAGACAGATATACTTCTTACACAGCAGGCAAACAGACACACATTACTTACACAGTCAGACAGACAGACAGACAGACACACTTGTAAGTACCACCTTATTATTTACACAGGCAGGCACAGGGTCTATCACCTTATTATACAGACAGGCTGACAGACACGCATTGCTTACACAGATAGGCGGACAGACACACTTGTAAGTACCACCTTACTATTTACCCAGTCAGGTAGGCCCAGTATGAACCATCCCATGTGTAGTATTCAGTATCTGGCATTGCAGTCAGTAATGCAGATTTGCTTATTTTGACTTTCTCCTAGAGCTGTAGTTAGCTATTCTGTAGAGATTTCCAACCTTGAAACTGTCGGTAAGTAGAGGACAGATACAAGATTCAAGTGTGCCTTATCCTAACACAGACCGACCTGCTCATGGGAGATTGGTGGTGAGGGACTCTGGGCCGTTCTGTCCCACGGCTTAGTTTCTGCATAAGGAGTTGGGCCAATGTAGGGACCGTCTGGAGTGCACTGCTTCGAGGTATTTGTTCTCCTTGCTCTGTCACTGTAATCTGCTCTGTGCAAAGCAAACAAATGATACAGCAGCTGCAAGTGGAGAGTGCGGCCGGGCCCTTCCATCATCTCCTGACTCACACCTTTCCAGGGCTCATTACTGAGGCCCTGTCAGCTGCCTGCACTGACCCTGGTGTCTGGCATGATCCGCATCCACAGAGAACTTTCTGATGTTATCTGCTGTGGTCACATGCTGGTTTCATGACTCTGGGCACCTTTGATCTTTAGCACCGTGTCTCTTAGAGATGGGGAGTTCCTCTTCCCCACTAAAACCATTGTTCAGGCTGTCTGAGTAACTGTTGCCTTGAGACAGCCTTGGCTGGCTCTGAACCTGGGACAAACCACCAGGCTTACCTCCCCAACCTCCTGGTCTGTTTGTTTGTTTGAAGCAGAGACATGGCTGCCTAAGTCCAGTGCTTCTACCTTGTAACCCAAGACTCATAGGAGCCCTCCCTGCAGCCTTCTTGATCTCTCTGGGAATGTGGGAGTACCGAGTAGGGGAGGGTTGCACATTGTACACTCGAGGAGCACACGGAAGCATTTAACTATCACACCACACTTACCTTTTGTTTTTTGAGGATATTGATGAAAACGTCACCCCTGCTCTCTTTCTATGTGTGTGGAGTGCAGAAACCCAACAGCTGTGATCTTGTTTTGATGTAAAACTCTTCATTCTCAGGACCCTGAGTCACTGAAGGCTATGTAGAGCCACTATTTTTTTTTGTTTCTGTTTCTGATTTAATTGTAAAATTCTACTTTCTTCATTGCTGGTGAATTTTTAAGTTATTGCCATCTCCTATTCATTAAATAATGCCAACCCCTAGCAGAATCTATCTCTTTTCAGTAACAAATACCACTAAAGCAGCCTTTTCTTTACAGCAGTGACCCTCAACTGTCCTAACGCAGCAGCCCTTTAATACAGTTCCTCATGCTGTGCTGACCCCCAACCATAAAATCATTTTGTTGTTGCTTCATAACTGTAATTTTACTGCTGTTATGAATTGTAATGCAAATATCTGATATGCAGGATATCTGATATGTGACCCCTGTGAAAGGGTCATTCAACTTCCAAAGGGGTTGCGACCAGGTTGAGAACCACTGCCTTAAAGTCTTCTGAGATGCTAGTTCTATGGCACTCCTACTGTTCCTCTTTGCTACCTCTCCTGTAGATGTTTGCTTCTCCCCTTCCTGTCCGCTCCTCACTGAAAGCCATTCTGTAACCAGCAGCGCCTATAGCCATGCCCTCTACCTGGAGAATCACAATCATCAGATCCAGAGCACGGCCCATTAAAGTTGGGATCTGGACTGTGCTGTCCAGAGTGATTCAAAGGCTTCTCACCAGAGTGGCACTCTTTGGAGGGTGTGGTACCTTTAAGAGGTGAGGCTTGCAGAGAGTTGAAGCTGGTGGGTGTTGGACCTTTAAGAGTTTTTTTTTTCTCCCCTCCCTGAGGACGACTGATGGGTGGCTGTGCCTTTGAGAGGCAATTCTTTGTGGCATTGTTTCAAAAGGATTGGTTTGTGGGTCCTTAAGATGAGAGAGAGAGAGAGAGAGTGAGAGAGAGAGAGAGAGAGAGAGAGAGAGAGAGAGAGAGAGAGATCAGCACCGAGTTGGTTTTGTCCTCATGTTTTTATTCTGTCTAGCTTCCAGACCTTGGGGGTACCATCACAACTTTCAGTGTGACTCTTCCCCTCACAGTTAATTCTCTCAGGAAACACCCTCTCAGCCACCCCCACCCCTCAGCCATGTGCCTCACCCACCAGCTCCAGAGTGGTTCTAAATCCAGTCAGGTTGATGAGCAAGGTTAATGATCACAAGAGGAGATGCCGAGTGGCTTGAAGAGGGAGAGGGTCAGTGCCTAAGACTTGGATTCCTGCTTTCGACTTCAGTGCTTTTGAAAGAAAACCTTGCTTAAGCTGCAGTCAGATGGCAGAAGCAATGCTGGACCTCGAGTTGGTTAAGACTCTGGACCACCCCGCTTGGTTGTCTGGTCTTAGTGCTTGGTAGGCATCATGATAAAACTGGGGCTTTATAGATGTTGACCAGAAGAACAAGTGTGGATGCGGTGAGCCTGATTTTGTCTTACTGGGAGGTTGGGCCGATGCCTGTCAAACCCACCCCTGTAAAGATCCAGTGGTGTTCTTGTTTCTTGTTTGTGTTTAGGTGATGAGAAGGCAGAGCCCACCCACCCTCAGTGGAATTGAGGAGTGTTGTACACAGTGCCTTATCCCACTCCCTTCCAAGTGCCTTAGAAACTTCAGGTGGATTAAGAAGTGCAGTTTAGAGAGATCCTGGAGGGCTGGGGAGTGCGGCTCAGTGGTGCAGCGTTTGCCTAACATGTTCAAGACTCCGGATTCAGCAACACCCCCACCCTCAGGGAGGGGAGGGAGAGAGATTCAAAAAGATATTTTGAACTTTTTGAATTTATGAGAAAATTTCTCATCCTATGAAATTAATTTTGCTTTAGGTTATTTTCCCCGCGGTGTCTACATATGAGAGAGAAATGAGTCTGGCCATTTTACTGACAGTGGTGGTGGTGTCTCCCCTTCTTTAGGATCCAGTGTCTGTTTACAGACAAGGACCCTGGTTTTGCCGTTGTGGAAGGAGGGATACTCTGTGGGACAGGATCTGCTTTATACATGGGTTATACTTAACGGTTTCCTTCTGGTCTCAACTGAAAGTGGAGGCAGATGGAAGGAAGGGGCAGTGTTGGCAAGACAGAGCGCAAGTCTGCACTTGGTCACCATGCAAAGGGACCTGTGCTTCTGACCCTGCTCAGCAATGTAAGGAAGGACTGTGTAGTCAGCGTGATGGTTTAAAAACACGTAGAAGTTTCATATAGAAAAGGCATGTCTAATGTGTTCATAGGTGGATGGTGTTGCTTGCCTTTGGCAGAAGTTGAGTCTTTGAAGGAACACTTTGTTCTGCTGATAAATGGAGATGTTTAGTTCTGTAGGCACCTACTTTGTCTATATTCTGTATCTTGTGTAAACAGCCACATGTGAAATGCTTACAGAAATTAAAAAAAATAAAGACCCATGAAAGTGAACCAGGTACAAAATTCCCTATTGAGCAAGAGATCTGAGAAATAAATACTAATTTTTAGAAAAGAAACACCTGTTAGCATTAGGAAACCAACACAACACAAGGACACACACACACACACACACACACACACACACACACACACACACACATGAAATACACCCAAGGAAGGGCTTAGAAAGATGAAAGATTCTGTGGTTAGGTTAAACCTCACTGAAGAGACGATTAGTGGAATGGAGAATTTATCAAGTGTGCAGCTCTACACAGGGACAGGAAATTTAAAGCTAAAGAGAGAGACTGAAGGTCCGGAGGACAGAACAAGGAACGACTGTGCCGCTTCACTGTGCTCCTAGAGAGAGCACAACGGAAAACTTAGACCACATCTGATTAACTTTCTAGAGGTTACCCGATCTCTCAGTCTGCAGAAACAGGAAAAAGAGTGTGATGAGAAGAAAAAGAAATATTAGCTACCTGGAAATGCACATGCCTATAAGCCCAGGATTTAGGGAGTCAAGGAAGGAGAAACAGAAGTTCAAGGCTAGTGACTAAGTAGTGAGTTCAAGGCCAGTGTAGGCTCCTAGAGACCTTGTCTGAAAAACAAAGCAAACCAAAACAACGGACAAATACAAAGACAATCTGCCCTTTCAACCTTGAGGCAAAACTATGGAATTACAAAGGTTTAAAGTTATAAAACCCAGCTGGACTGGGAGGATGACTTGGGAGGACCATGGGAAGAAGCACAGAGGAGCACCTGTATAGAAGTAATACCGAGCTGACTGCAGATAGCCCCGGAAATGAAGGAATAACTTAATACCTTCAGAGAATTGGGAGGAAATTCAAAGGTGAGAATGAAACGCGTTTTTTTAAACATTAAAGCCAAGAAAAATTATACTTAATAGACCTGCATTAAAGGAACCGTAGGAGGAAGAAACATGAAAATTAACCAGCTAGGCATCTAATTTGACACAGAAAATGAGCAGTGTTAACTGCAGAAAATAAAGAGGAGAACTTGATAGAAGCATGAGCCCAAATTAGTGCACTGGAAACAGCAGCAGCAAAGATGCTGCTAATAAATTATGGTTTCTGTGGGTATTTTGAAAACCTGTAATATGCTATGAAGTGCTGTATGACAGCTATCTAGGCAAGATAGATAGTAAGAAAAAAGTAACTTACTAAACTTGAGCCAAGACAGAAAATAGGCTGAATAGTTTTATAAGTGGAAGGTAGAATAGGATATTATTTATTTGTGGTGCAATTTTTACTCACTAAATTGAACAGATTTTATAAGACTTTTGGATAGCCATAAGAATAAACTTAATAGAAGACATTGAAGAAAACCTAGCAAATGGACAGAGAAACCAGGCTCACCTTGCAAGTAGTCAGGCATCTACCCTCAGATGATTGACAGCAACAGAATTGTTCCAAGGCCAAGTTTTTCACAAGGCAATCTAAGCCACTCAGCAAGATTGTTCTCAAATTTAGTTCACATGCAAAGACTCAAGAATGCACAGTGTGTCTCAGTAGGGGTAGGTTGGTGTAGAAATCAACCCTGGGACTGCAATAAACCTTGATTGTGGTATGTTCTAAGTCTACGTGGAAGAGGGAGGTTTCTGTTAAATCGTAGCTCTGAGACGAGATGATCAGCAATAATAATGATAATAATAATGACGATGATAATAAAATAATCCAACGCATACACACTCAGCTTCTTTCCCTAATGATTAAAAGAATTTCAGTAAAAGGCAAAACATTTGAGACGGGTTGAGAGTTAGCTCAGTTGGCAAAAGGCTTACCCTACAAACAAAGAGGCAGTCACCAGAGTTCATGCTGATGACAGTGATCAGCCAGGAAGGCATGTGTGTGGCTACAGTAATATTCTAAGCTGAGGATTATTATGGTCCATTACTTAGATTTATAAAATCTATGCTGGTTACCTGTCGCGCGCCCAATGTCCCGCCAGCAAGAACGACGCGCGGCAACAGGATTCTTCTGTGAGCAAGCCTTTACTGTGTTATAGCTCTTCTCAGTGTTACAGCTCTTCTCAGTGTTATAGCTCTTCTCAGTGTTACAGCTCTTCTCAGTGTTACAGCTCTTCTCAGTGTTACAGCTCTTCTGAACAGGGACCCCGAGCAGCAAAATCGCTCGGCTTATATAGACAGCAGTATGTTAATTATCTCTCAGGGATTGGTGGGGCTTGGATCACCCCACTACTTGTCCTCCAGGGATTGGCGGAGAATGAATCACCTCATTAGCATATTAACGGTCAACTAACACCTGGTGAATAAACCGCACATGTGCAGTACCGCTGTTCACCACTAGAGGGAGCCCTAGCAAGGGGACAAGCCTGCACATGCGCAGTAAGTCGTTTATATCCAGACAAGGCTGGATGTCGGCGCCATCTTTGTTTCGCCGCGCCGCTCTCTACAGTTACCGTATACCAAATATGTAACTGCAGGCAGGCTTTCCAGGGCCCAGTTTTGGTTCCTCAAGGTTCAACTCTAAGTTATGGGACTTCTCCAAAGCTTGGCTTCTCAATAGAGTCTTGATTGCTAAACGGAATTGTAACAGAGTAAGTGTGCATGAATTTTAGTGCTTGTTAATGATATGTGAGCCTGTGTATCTTATCTAGAGTAAGAGTCATCTTCTACACGAGTGGGCATGTGAATAGTGTGACAGAAGTAAGGTGTTCATGGTGTGGATTTAAAAATGGAGAGCTAATGTGTATTGATGTACTCAGAAAGATTAAAGTCTTCGGTAGAAAGTTCAAGTCCTTGAAAGACCAACGGAGAGCCCTCTGGAGAGAGGAGCAGTGTTTATTGCTCCCAAATCTTTTAACTTTGGAACATTAACAAAATCACCCTCTGTTTCTCGATTACTGTGAGAGAATATTCCAGAGGAAAATGGTTTTGCAAAAGTGAGGTCAAGATAGCACTTTAACTGGCTCCATAACTTAGCAGTGCTTGCATTTAACTGAAGCGGTTATGAACGAGCCTCAGAGATTCCAGACAATGTGTTAGACAGGGTGTGTGTCCAGTGGGTGGTTTCAAGAACAACATGCTGCCTACAGTAGGCTGGATTTTGCTGGAGTCGATGAATCGGTTGTGACAACATTTAAAATTTCGTTGACTGGGAAAAACTCTGACCACACACATTTATGGTTCCTAAATCAGATTCACCCACCATAGCCCCGTTTGCGCAAAAGCCAGAGCCGTGGGAAGTGAGTGACCCGGACTCTTGACTCAAGCTGTAGGGAAGAGTGAACAGTTCTCCCGGTGTGGATCTAGGACACAGTCTCTCTGAGCAGTGTGGATAGTAGCTATTCTTACCTGGTAGAATGACAAGAAATAGGATTCCCAGTAACGTTTTCAGCAGTGTGGGGGAGGTGGGGTTATTTTCTTAAGCGTTATCGTCTCAGGACCACCTCAGGACCTGCGCGGCACGGGGGAGGCAGCTGTTACAACTAGTGCTTTGTGTTTCAGAGTTCAACACAAATATATAGGTGTGAAATGGCATTCTGGGGACAGCTTAAAAAACTCTAATTGTGTGTGCGTGTGCGCGTGTGTGCATGCATGCAGGTAGCATGCAAATGTGTGCACGAGTGCCACAGCTTGTATGTGGAGGTCATGAAATGATAGATTTAAGGCCAAGTAGTGAGTCTAGTGAGTCGGTGTGTTCGAGCTTCCTTTGTTTGCGTGTTTCAGCTTATTCTGCACTCTAATGCTTTACAAAGGCTGACAGATGAATGGCCTGGGCCATGCACTAACTGGAATTAGGCGTAATGTCTCCAGGACTGATGTCCTCCTTCAAGTAGGCACACGGTAAGTGAGATTAGTCACCTTTCCAGGAAGCCCCAGATTCCCCAAACCTTGCAAATCATTTCCCTGTACAGACCTTGATGTGAAGCGCTTTCAAATGTAAGACTGGAGGCTTCTCACGAGTGCCAGACACTCTGCTGTGCAGTTTTTGTATGGGGATTAGTCAGAATGAGGCAGAATTTAGAGACTTTGAGAATAACAGTTGAGGATAAAAATTATAGTCACCCTCTGACTTATAGCTTAATAACACAAAACTAGTGTTTATAGGAAAAGCACAAAATATTTCATGTTAATTATATTAATAATAAATAAATAACGACAAATAATGAAATTTTCAATTAAAAGTGAGGTGATAGTACGTATCTACTATTCTCAGGTAGTTGATTTATTATAGGAAGATCAAATTCCCTGAGTTTTAGCTTTCGTCACATTAGCTTGCGCTCTTCGAGATTCTGCGTTTATGCTAAGCTTTGGTGAAGTGGATATACTCTCTCTTCTTTGCTTGGGTTGGGAAGACTTCACGCGCCGGCATGCGTGTTCTCACAGCAGGTGTACGGGCTCCACAGAGTGAGATGCCTTATGTGATGCCTTCTCTGCTCCTTTGAGGGAAACAGTAGTTTTACTTTAAATTTCGGAGTAAGAAAGGTTCTGGGTTGAGTATGGCCCTTCAGCAGGACACAACCAGTTTCATTTTTTTTCCTCATGCAGATTCATGTCCTTTGGTTATTAACCCTTAAACCTCTTGATTAAATGCATGCCATCCTTCTGGAAGAGGCACTGTGTATTTTTAGAATATCGACACTCTCTAAGTAGTAGCAAATGCTTATTTTAAAATTTCCCTTTAAGTAAGTTTTTATCTGTACACTGTCACTCTGAATTTGCTTTTGAAGTTTGCTTGTAAGTTCAGACTTCGCTTTGGCAGCCCATTTATGCCAATTAGATAACATGTCCACAGGGGGATTTTCTGAAGTAGGCCCACTGGAAAACAAACCAGTGTGCTTTCAGACTGTCTGAGTGTTAATCTATCTTTCCTTTCTTTTCTTTTCTTTTCTTTTCTTTTCTTTTCTTTTCTTTTCTTTTCTTTTCTTTTTTTCTTCTCCTCTCCTCTCCTCCCCTCTCCTCTCCTCTCCTCCCCTCCCCTCCCCTCCCCTCCCCTCCCCTCTCCTCTCCTCTCCTCTCCTCTCCTCTCCTCTCCTCTCCTCTCTTCTTTTCTTTTTGTCTTGACTTCGTGTTTCCTGTACAGTCCAGGGCTGGTTTTCCATTGGCTGAATTGCTCGATTCTGTCCCACAGGGAATGCCAGCCTGCACTGCTGCTGGTGAATATTAGGTTGCAGGGCACTGGGGGAGCTGTGAGCTTTATTAGAATGTGTAGCATCGACAGAGCTCTCTTTTCGTTCTTATACAGATGCTATTTTAGACAAACGACAGAGGATATTCTGGAACAATTACTTCCTTTAATCTGGTTCTGCACCTTCACACAACCATCCATCCCTCAGCCTGGGCTCGAAAACATACACACACACATATAAACACACACACACACACACACACACACACACACACACACACACACACACACACACGTGTAGCTCCTTCTATGCTTAGAGCTCCACAGTTCCTGCCTTGCTCCTGAATTATGATGTCATAGACCACCCACACTGACCCCCGTCTTACACCATGATGTCATAGACTACCCATGCTGTCCCTCAGTTTTATATCATGCTGTCATAAACTACTCACACTGCCATCCATCCTGTCTTACCCATGATGCCATAGACTGCCCACAGTGACCCTCAGTCTCACAGCCATCATATCTTGTATTGCGTCTGTCCTCATTTTCCCTTTCCTTCCAATGAGGCCAGGGCCATGTGAACACTGAATTTATTGTTTTGTTTAAAAAAAAAGTACGTATCTATTATGAGAAATGTAACTGGTTATGTAGACTTGGCCCAAGAATACTAGCACTGAGGACTAACTACTTGCTAGCATTGTCCTAGGCCTGTCTTATGGTGAATGTGTGTTTGGAAATCCAGATGGATTCATACAGTTTAGCACATTCCACTATGCTAGTCTGAGTGCTGAGAACGTTTTTTTTCCTTTTATAAAAGACTTAAGCTCATCCCATGCCAGCTGGCATGCTTCTACACAGCTCTTAGTGTTTCTATAGTAGTTGCTCTGTGTGTGTGTGTGTGTGTGTGTGTGTGTGTGTGTGTGTGTATCATAGGTTTTTGCTTGTTTCCTTGTTTGTTTGTTTAACCAATTTGACCTGATTGACACTCACTTGTGGGTTGTGGTTTTCTGTCTGGATAAGTGAGTCCTTCCATGTTGTCACCTTACTCCTTAGTATGGTAAAGCCATACTAAGTCATGCCATGAAATTCAAATTATTCTGTCCTTGAGTAGCACCACTCAGCCATCAAAGGGCATGTGCAGATCTTACACATACATAAGTGGAGCAGTGACATTAACAGGTGTTCTAGGAGGAGTGACCTTTGCGTGCATTCGAGAAAGTGCAGAGAGTGGGGTCCTTTCTTCCTCTATCCTGATGGACCCATCTTTCCCTTTCCTCAGATTATTTGGGAGTCCAATTTAGGATGTTATAAAAACATTTTCCCTCTTGCCAAGGTACAGAGAGGCCAGTGCTTTCTGATTCTTTGCTTTGCCTAGCAACGGGCATGGCCAGGAAAAGGACCCACATGCCCTGCAGGCTGTTTTGTTGCTTTCGTGGAAACATTCCGGTGTTTTTTCTGTACTACTTCATATTATTTCAGAGAGGACTGGGAATATAAGATATAAGCCATCAAGGCATAGAATTTACTTGGTGAGCAGAAGGGACAGAGGGCACAAGGATAGGGAAGTGAGCAGAAAGCCGAGAGTGGGCGCTGTTTACACAGTGTAGCACACAGGAAAAATTCAGTCGCCGCCTGCCTTTGGAGGTTCAAAGCTGTTGAACATGGATGGTGTGTCTTCTTAAACCAGCGTGTTAGGCGATGGTGTTGTTCAATGTGGATCTCAAGTTTGGCCCCGAGCTCCCTTGATGGAAATGAGATGGCATCTTTGTTATGTTCGGAACCCAAGCCTCCCAGCTATTTTTGACGTTGAGGCCAAAGAGAAAATTGCTCTAGGTAAGAGAGTTTTAAGCAGTCTAAGTTTATGATGGAAGACGGTCACAGTTGGCAGGATCAGAAGGGGCTGGCCTGGGTACTGTTTTAGGATCCGGTGAGGCCTGGTAGTCATGCTGTGTGTTAGGGTGTTTTCTGGAGGGTACAGATTCTTCTGGTGGCTTTGGCCCGTGGTCTGTTACAGTGGCTAGTGCAGGGCAAAGACTCTCAATCAGGAGAGAACACAATGCAAGGCAGAGAAATACAAAACAAATTCAGAAAGAAAAAGACAGACAATAAGTGTGGAGAGGGTGTGGAGAAAGTGGAATAACCCTCATATAGTGAGTGCTAACAGGGAAATAAAACGGTGAGGCTCTTTCCGAAAACTGACATTTCTTCAGTAGGTTAGCACATTGGTTCCCACATCCCATGGCTAGACACACACTGAAGAGAAATAGGAAGCATAACAATCTATGCATATGAATGCTCATAACCACACCATTCATCACAGGCCAAAGTATCTCAGCTATCATCAGCCAGGGACTGGAGAGAGGTCCACACACTGTACGATTCTGTTTTGGTGCACCCTCTGGAGTGAGCAAATCCATGGGGGCAGAAAGCGGGTGAGTGGTTGCCTTGTGGGAGACTCACGGGGCAATGGGAATATCTGCTGATAGGCACACAAGCTTCCTTTGGCAGTAATTGGAAATGTTCTAAAGTTGATGATGAGGATGGCTGGACAGATACCCATGTGAATGTATAAACGACAGGTGCTGGCTTGCACACTTGAAATTGTGGCACTAACACGTAAACATAGACATACGCAGGGCAGAGAACTTAGAACTGTACCATAAGATGTCTACTGAATAAACGCTATAAATGCATAAAGCACATTCAGGAGCTGACCTATGACCTTACGGCTCTCTTTACTTAAGCTAGCAACCAGCTTCTTTTTTTTTTTTTTTTGGTTCTTTTTTTCGGAGCTGGGGACCGAACCCAGGGCCTTGCGCTTCCTAGGTAAGCGCTCTACCACTGAGCTAAATCCCCAGCCCCAGCAACCAGCTTCTTGACAGACAGCCTGGGCAGGGCTGGCCTGGCACTGGCTTTCCTATCTCCCATGGTCCTTGCTGATCTCACTCTGTCTAGTTTAGACCGGCCTTGAACTATACTTCGACATTATTTTTGAAGCTTTTAAGTTTTAGATACCACATAAACCTTGAAGGAGCAATATTTTCAATTAGCTTTCTCAAACTGTTTGAAAAATGGATTGGTGGCCTTGTCTTTTCTCTTAGGAGACTGATTAGCCCATCGAAGCATCACCAGGTGGTTTGCTCTTGCTCTTCTGTCCCTGTCCTTCATCCTCAAACCTTTGTACATCTCTGCTGGAAACACTCCTGAGTACTGTGTTTGTCCAGTGTAGTGGACTGACACATTCCCCCCCCTCTTATTTACAGTGGTACATCTTGTAAAACTTTTGAAATTTTATGGACAGAAGGTGGAATCTGGCTTTCCTGTGGTAGATTTTTAGTATATTCATTAGTGTTTAAAAATGTTTTCTTTGCATGTTTATTACAAAAATGTTGTTTGTATCCTATGTAACAGGGTGAAGTGGTGTTCTGTGGAACAGAACCCTGTAAACTCAAGGTTTAGAAGCTGGCACTGAACAAAGATGTTGACGTAGCTAGTTGATTGGAAAGGAGTTTCTTCAGGGTTGTTGTTAGAGAACAGTAATAAAATGATTCTTTTTCAGAAATATTTAATTTCTTCATAAAAATAAGTTGGATATTTTTATAAATGTGTAATCTAGTAGAATGAAAATAGCATAAACATAGTGTATAGAATACCTAATTCAACAACATATTAATGAATAAACAAACAATTCATTAAAGAATGTTTTTTTCGGCCAGCTCAATGTCACCTAAGAAATAATAAAGGTCATTATTCAATAAAGCTGACCGATTTTATGTAGTTTATTTAGCTTGTTGTAGTTTTGTATAAGAAACAGGTTGTGAGGCTGGGGACGTAACTCAGTGGAAGCTTGTTTAACATTTGTGAGATTCCGGGTTCAGTCTGCAGCCTCATACAAAGAGAGGAAGGCAGGGGTACTGTAGGGAGACAAGTTACCAACAACCACAAACCCATGTTATATAAAGTTTAGTGCCTGATAAGGCGTTGTAATTGAGTCACCCTGCTGTAGTAGCAAAAAGTATAATGAGCTGGAAGCTTTCTAAAAATTAGGTCTCAGTGCTAACTAGGCTTATAAGAATGCTCTTCATTTGAGGACGTCTACCAGCACAGCACTGCGTCCACTCGGGTGCACAGAAATTGCCACCAAATAATAAGCATTCAGAAAGCTAATGAACCGGTTGACTCCTCGAGTTGACGATGCTCCTTGTGACTTGGTGACTGCACTCTGCGGATGACCATATATGCTGTGGTGTGTCTCCCTATATTCTACTGACCACTGCTGTGAGTTGCTCGCCCCAGCGTTCAGTCAGCATTCGGTCAGCCCACTCAGCGTTTTCTCGTGCCTCTGTGGGTACCCCAGCCCAGCCCGGCTCATCTTGCCTAAGGGCTTCCTTCATCAGACAGGGCTTCCTGAGGCCGGCCCACTCAAAGAGCTGAGAGTTCCTTGTAAAGAATACAGCAGTCACGGTTTAAATCACATGGGGTGGGGGAGGAATAGGTGGGAACCCCCGAAGGGTTTGGTTTGCACAGCGGCAGCAGTGAGCTGGTGATGAAGTCCAGGATCGAGTGGTGGTCCCTTCAGCCCCTCCTTTCCTTGCAGCCCACACTTCCTTTGATTACTGATATGCGCAATAAATACAAAACGCCACATATGTTTGGGTGCCTGTAAAATGTAGTACTCTAATTTAATATATTTGATAAAATATTATAATAGAGTGAATTGGGTGATTCTCTTAATATTGTTTTACATGGTGAATTCAGATGCAGGGGTTATAATTAATGAACTATGGAGCAATTATCTAGTAAGATTCCTTCTTGCAAATCATAAATCAGTTGGGCTCCCTTGCACAGTTCTTACAGGTACTAAAAGCATTCTGTAACATGAAAATCACATAGTACCAAATCCACATTAAATTCTGTTTTTCCCTTTAAGTCATTAATAGACTGACGCAGTGAACTGTCTTCAAAGAAGAAATCTGTGCTGTGTTGGTATTAATCCAAACATTTAACACACTCATTCATTCATTCATTCATTCATTCCACTGCTATGGGGTCAGTTACCCAAATCTTCCTAGACCACCTGGGGTCTGCCAGGTAGTTCCAGGTGCCAGGGGTTCAGGGATGCAGTCTCCTGTCTTTAGAACCTCCATGAGGATTAAACAGTAAAAAAAATGTGGAGGCTCTCAGGACTAGCTGAAAAGGCAACTGGTCTGCTGAAGCAGTGAGGAAAGCCCTGTGCACTCTGAGAGGCCTCACCTGGGTGGGGCTGTGGATAGGAATCAAGTAACTGAAAAAGCAGTCAGTCATCCAGGCTGCAGAGAACTTGGGCAGCTTCTCAGGAGCAGCTCTGGGTGCCCTGTCAACATTACCTCTGACTAGTGATAGGAAAGGTAGGTTAGTAGTGCGAGGTCCCATAGTAGCATGAGATCAGAAAGGACCACAGAATAACAAACCAAAAGCTTGTTCTGTCCTCTTCCCTTCAGACCGTGGGTACAGTCTCACCTGTTACAAGGCTTCCCCCATAAGATCATTGACTCAGCCATTGGTAAGAGTATAACTCAGACTAGGAATCTGAAGACAATATCCCATGGAAGTTTATCTTTAACCGAGACATGTGTCATTAATACTTTAAGCCTCATTATGGCACTATAACCGGAATGCCACACTTTCTATCTGTATGTGGAGATGGGAGAAGAACCTCGGGCCTGCTGTAATCGCCGCCCATTCATTAGCAGTATCTACGATGACCTTGACTGTCACAAAATAATGATATTATGCTGCCTAGCCCCAAGAAAATGATTCATTCTCTAAGAGGTTTTGAAGATGAGGACTCAGATTTTTGTTGTGTCCAGAGTAGAACTCAGTATAAATTAGCATTTTTAGAGCACATGAGGAGTTGTAGAGCTGAACTAAGTATCTCAGACATTTCCTCTCCTCTACCTGTAAAAGCGGCTCATGCACTGCACCTTATCTCTTTGTTTGAGATGAATCGGCCTAAGCCGTGACTCCAGCAATGCCGCTGAGTGCAGTGGGAGCCTTGATTCAGGAGAGCCTGGAAACTCTCCCTATGCTGGTTACCAGTTTGCTCAGCTGCCGCCTCGGAGAAGGATTCTGATTCCATTCTTTCTACTCCCCGAGGTCTCTATGACACAAACCAATTTTGTGTTAAAAACATTGAATTGTGTCATATCATACAGTGGTTCTCAACCTGTGGGCCGTGACCCCTTCATAGGCGCCTCCTAAGGCCATCAGAAAACACAGGTATTTACATCATGACTCATAACACTAGCAAAATTAGAGTTCTGCAGTAGCAAATAAAATAATTTTATGGTTACAGGGGGTTCACCATAACATGAGAAACTATTAAAGGGTCGAGGTATTAGTAAGGTGTAGAATCACTGTACATGTTAATACATGTAACATGTGTAAAAAAAAAAACTGTACATGATTTGAGATAAAAATATGTATGAACCCGAACACTTGGCCTCATGTTTAGCGATTATGTAGATAACATGATTAGTGCCTAAAAATGCAAAGCCCTGTAAGTATTAAAGCTTCTGCCTTATTTATTTTTCTTAGAAAATTAACCCCTATGATTTAAGAACTTTAGTCCTCTATCCCAAGACAATCTTCATATTTTATTGTGAATATGGCTAATCCACAGTCTTTTCCCTGGTAGGTCTTTCTGTACCCAACAAGTTCACAGACGATTAGATGACTTCTGAAGTCTTCCCAGTGACTTGAACCTACCTGCAGAGGAGGATGGCTCCCCCAGGATTAGCTGAGGGCAGCGTGATAGAGTTCAGATCGAATGGTGCCCGATGTGTTAAGTAGCGAGAAGGGGAGGGGGCTGCAGAGTGTGGCTTATTCAGACTTCATTGCGGTTGTGGTGCTTCCGTGTCCAGTGTGAGGTAGATGGGAGGCTTCCTTCTCCAGAAAGCATACCTATGTGTCTCGGGTGGCTAGACATGGGAGACCATGCACAGGTCATGCCAGCCGTTGTATGACTGAAGCAGAGGGAAGATGACAGCTGTAGGGGGTTAGGGGCAGACAGGGATGTGAACAGCGTCCAGATGACAAGGGTGTAGAACCTAGGATTTTTTCATTTGTTTCTTACGAACTCAGGGCGCTGTGATGGAAATTTAAACAAGTTCAGTAACTGGGACCACTGTGCACCAGACAGGGCAGGTGGGTAGGCTGTGCCCAGCCTCTCAGCTCAAGAGTAGACACTCAGTTGTCTGAACAATCTGGCCCCCTTTCTTGCTCTTTCTCTTTTTCTGCAGATTACTTGTGAGGCTTTTATTGGGGTTAGGCAGACCGAATGTTAAATATTACTGATTGGCAGGTACCATAAGCAAAGTAGATGCTTCGAGAAGAAGTGGACCTACCGGGGAGACTGGATTCACTTTGGGTCTTCCTTTTACCATCGCCAACTATGGAGCCTGGGACTACGATTTTCTCCCACTGTGCTTTATTTTTATTAACCCCGTGAGAATATATAACTCTAATTCATTGGATTCTTTTAAAATCAGAGTTGGTCATATACTGTCTTTGTTGGGGGAAATATGTGAATTAGAATATATGACTTGCTAGAACCTTTTACAAGGAAATTTATATTATTTCGCTGCTCTTGTATTCTCTCTACAGTAAGAAATAAATTAAGATAAATATAATTTATAATGCTTTTCCAATATTGAATTGAAGCACAGTTGGATGTTACCCCAGAAATTTAAGTTGTATCCAGGGGATTTTTACAGTGGGGCCTGCATCGTACCTCTTGTTAATGACCAAGAATCAATTTTCCTGGTGCTATAAGAGACAAGAATCTGGTCCTTGTGGAAGAAATCTGTTGTTAGCAATCGGAAAACAATGAAGATCCTTTTGTGAAGAACACAACATCCAATACAGATCTTGCTTGAGTGGAGGCAGCTTCTCACTTCTTAGGAAAGTCCTAAGACCTCTTATAGATTAGAGATATGGACTATTTGTCCATGTTGGCATACACTAGTTTAAGTAAATAAACTGAAGAAAAAATCATTTCGACACAGTGGGGATGATTCTAACATGGACTGATACGATATTCTGCAAGGGAGTCAGTGATGGTTTTCTGGGTAGGAAGATGGCAGTGTGGTGCACTAAGCCATCTCTATTAGAGATGCATGCTAACATCTTCACAGGTGAGATGCTGCATTGCCTTGGATTTGTCCACCAACAGATGAATGAATAAAGAAAATCATGATTATACATACATAATAGGGTTTTATTTAGCAGCAAAGAAGAACCAAGTTATGTGATTTGGGGGGAAATAGATGGAAACAAAGATTGTGATGTTAAGAGAAATAAGCCAGACTCAGAAAGACAAAAATGCCAAGTTTCCCTCACGTGAAACCCATATTCTACATATACATTCCCAGAAAGCAGAATGAGTAAGGCAGGGGTGGGAAGGTGTAGGCAAGTAAGAAGATGCAAGATGTGCCCTTATGAGTCCAACACCTTGGACAAGGAGCACACCCTAGGCAAACAACAGTGTGTCAGAAGGAGCTATGGTTTATAGTTAAGTCAGATTGGCAGAATTGTTAGTAGGTGGGCTACTGTGGTTCTTTATGATAGATTCATCTTCTCTGCGTTTATGAGCTTTCTATTTAAAACCAAAAGTTTATGTTTAAACCAAAGTGAATGTTGTGCCATAAAGAGGAGAATGTAGACAGTTGGTGACACTTAGACGACACCTGCCACTCTTCCCATTTCTTGGGTCATAATGTTTTGCTCCTATGACCCAGTAGTTAAGGTAGGTGCCTGCCTGGCTAAGCTGAATGTCCTGTGTTTAGGGGAGGGTAACCCAGCGCCATCCAGGGACATGAGACCTTCTGAGAGGCTTAAGCCTCTGGCGGAAATGGAAACACAGAGATTCCTCATTCTCTGGTAGTCATAACTTAAGCGGATGAATGTGGGGAGAGAGCTTGGGTAGAGTGACCAGTAAAGTGATTAGGAGAGAGTAGAATTTAAATATTAGGCATGTTTCTGCAGGTCCACCTCACGATGCAGTCACTGTCTTTTCTTACCAGCTCAGACTTGTGCTGGAAACAACCAAGGTATCAATCATTGCTGGGTGTAAGCCTGAGTGGGTGCACACTTCCTAACTACCCTCACACCTGACACCTCTTCCCTTCACAGACAGCAGGCAGGGTAAATGTGTCGGTCACTAAGGAAAGTGAGCTCACTGAAGCAATATGGACTTGTTGGCTTCTTTGAATTATCTCCAGTAGGACGGACGCTACTGTGTTGACTCTGAGGCAGATGGGCCCATCTGTTTACACATTCAGGTTTGCTTTTATTCGTATTTAGAGCTAGGCCCCTCCTCACAGGATCTTCAGATGCGTAGAAGATGGCCTGCAGTTATCTTGACATCAATTGCTACTTCGTGCCAGCAGGTAGAATGAATTAGGCCTCCCTAATTATGCCTTCCTGTTCTGTCGTCCCTGTTCGCTATTTCCTCACAGTAAAATGATCTGTGATGGCAACGAACTGTAGTTCTATAAGGACATGATAGTGGCCTTTGAGTATCAGTGTGATGTAAGTTGGTCCGGAACTGTCTTGTGCCTTGCATTTTAGTTTAGGGTTTTTCTCTGATTTTATTTATCGTTTGGTGACACTTTTCTGTACCTGTAATATAATAGTGCTCTGTGTGTCCTGGGTTCTCTGTCCCTGCAACATCTGTTGTGATGTTAGGTCTGTAAATCATGGATTTAAAGATCCATGAGGGCTTGGGGAACTAATAGGGTCTTCTTAATTTGCTTGCTCCCTAATAACCCTTCGGGAATTCTGTGATGGTTTGTCACTGGGCTTGGGCATTTGTCTTTAGGAAAAAATGTGGGGAAACATGTAGGGAAGTTTGATTATAAAACAAAGTTTGTTTGAGCAAAATTTTCTATGGGCATCAGACAAATGAGATTCAACGAGCAAATGTATGTTTAGATGTCACTAAGTGCAAGCGATTGCAGTCCTCAGAGCCCGCTCCTTCTTGGATCCAAATTTTCTTATAAGCCAAGGTATTTTCCCTGTATGTTCATAATTTTGAAACAAGTTCCAGCTTAAACAAAAACCAAACCAAACCAAACCCAGAATCCATCACGTTATAGAATAATGGTCTATAATAAAGCACAGAGATTTAGCTCTCTGACAGTGAGAAACCGTAAGGAAGAAATTAGCAAACATGAACTCGAGCCATTAATTGCATTTCTTTATTATTTTATAAATCTTATTATAAAAACTTGCAGTTAAGTAAAAACATCAAGAAATCATCTCTCTGATGTTTTTATTACCAATAAATTACAATTATTGTGTGGTACAGTGTTTTGTTAATAGAGCTTCCACTGTTGAAGCCGCTGTTGGCAATGCTGGAAACCCTGACTTGTTACCTTTGCAGCACCAGATGTCAGTGAAAGTAAGTGGATGTTCTCGGTCTTCCCCCCAAGATTTATTTATTTATGTATATGAGTACACCGAAGCTGTCTTAGACAAACCAGAATAGGGCATTGGATCCCATTACAGATGTGAGCCACCATGTGGTTGCTGGGAATTGAACTCAGAAGAGCAGCCAGTGCTCTTAGCCACAGAGCCATCTCTCCAGCCTGTGGTTCTTGTTTTGACTGTGCTGTCATACCAGGTTCTAGAAGCCTCATTCATTTCATTTTTATGCTTGAAATGGGTGTGGGGTACCCAAGTTCACACTACGTTTCACTCCCTGTTAGCCTTTTACTTTCTCTACAACTGACATATAACTACTGTGGTGTTCCAAGTGGTGACTTATTTTAAAAGGCTTTATAATTTTAATTTTGAAGTCTTCTGTTTTCTGACTTGAGTGCATACGCCTGATGAGTAAAGACTGTCTAGGGGGTGCTTCTTCTTCACTCTTGATGTCCCTTTAGCAGAGCCTTCCCGAGCTGCTCCTGCATGGCACAGCAGTCATCTGATTGATGATGGGAGAGGGACTCAAGGGCTCAGGAATGCTCTTTCCCCCATCTTCCAGGGGTCCTTGTGTCACATAGCCCTGACTGTGTGAGGGAGAAATGTGCCTGTCAGCATGCCTGACAGATAAGTCTTGTCTAAAGTGTCCACAGTGACAGGCTGCTCACCTCTGAGGCCACAATCCTGGACATTACCTTTGCGGTGCGGAGCTGATGTTTTGGAACTGAGATGATGTTCAAGCTTATTTCCAAGTTAGTATAGAACTAGGGAGGGAGAGAGAAATGTCACCCGCTAGTCCTTGAAGCCCAAAACTAGAAACTAAAGCACCCCTGTCTACCCAGCAGACCTCCTCACATCCTGTAAACCAAATGCTTTCAGAGACATTTGGACTTACTAGACATTCATGCATGTGCACACACACTGGTGAATGCTCTGGTCTCTGATCGATTTTTCTACTGATCGTACCTTGATGGTCAACTTGACCCTTGTAATTGGTCCACACTGTCCTCTACTATGGATGCCTGTTGATGTTTCCGTCAGAGAGTAAGCATGCTTCTCCCTGAGCCTCCTAGGCACGACCCTGATAAGCAGTGCAAGCATCATGGGCTCCTGAGAAGCCCCAGTGGCAACCACTTTCCACCGTCCTATTTCACATCAATGGCCGTGCCCTGTGCTGTGTGTGCATGCCGTGTACATCTGTATGGCTGGTAAGACTTGACTCGGGCTTCCTGATGACCGTTTATCCTCCCTGCTTTCTACTGTCGATGTCATCCAACCTGGAGTATAAGATGACCAAAAGCTGAAGCATCTTTAGAGCGGTGCTTAGTAATTTTTGTGCAGGAACCCTTTGGAATTCACGTTCACGCATTAATATAAAATGTTTTTGGAACCTGGGATATAGATTGGCCCGTAGGATGCTTGTGTATCAGGTACGGGGTGAGTAGTAGTGCACGAATTGGACGAGGAAGGTAGCTCATGCTGAAGATATAGGCAATAGGATCAGGGGTCCAGGTCATCTTTTGCTACAGAGAAAATTTGCAGCTAGGTTGAGCTTCATGGGACCTTGTCTCAAATAAAAGGTTTTTGTATATATTCGGGGTCAGGTTGCTTAGCTGAAATATAATATTGGGACTGTTTTCTACCTAATACCGTTCTGGGTTTGGATTTAGTTTTGAGCCCACCTAATTAATGCCCTTAGGCTATGAACATATCAGCTCAGGATACCCCAAGGCCAGCTTCTCATCACAAAAGAGGTTCATTTGCCTTAGAAGGACAAAGGGCAGGGAATTTGAGACAGGAGTTAGAGGATGAGAGAGAAGGGAACAAGGGAGAGGGGAGGGGTATTTGTGCTGGTGGGGGCAGCAGAGGACTGCTGCTGGGTAGAGAGGAGATGGCATGACCAGGAATATGGCAGTTTATAAAGGTAAAGGTTATATCCCTGTGTTAGGATGGGGTGTTTAATATTAATCGGATATGTTAATTAGGTGAGCCAAGGGGAGCTTTTTGATTACTGGACTTCAATGCTTTGATAGCTAGACCTTGGTGGCCACCCTCAGGAGGAGGAAGTGGCCAAATAAGAGAACAGACCTTGGTGTCTAGTTTTAGGTTTCAGAAATATAATCTAACAGGTTTTTTTTGTTTTTGTTTTGTTTTTTAGCAAGGCAGAGGGAGTTGGGGAGAAAGGCAAGCAAGGCCTTGCCAGTGTTATGTTTGCCAGGCCCTATATGGCTACAGTCCTTTTAGGATGTCTTTCCAGACTATGTCCTGGTCACTAATCAAAGATCATTCTTTCTGGAAGGTTAAAGTAGCAGTGTAGACATAGGTTCATTTGGACAAGCCCCTAATTTTGGTGGGTGTCTTCTCCTAGTCTGAACCAGTCACCTAAGTTACCGAGGTTCATGTGCCTTAGTTACTCTCCTTTCATTGCTTTCTCTGTCCCATTTCCTTAAGGATTCCACCTGGGGATGCTAAGTTTCCATTAACAAAAAGCCAGAGGATAACAGCACTGGCTCTTTTACTGGGTACCTGGTTTTTGTTTGTAAATACCAGTAATGTGGTTGTAAGATGTAGTGAGTGGCTCAGTCAGGCGGCAGCCAGAGAAACAGAACCATAGGAGACTCAGGAGAATTACTGCAGAAAGTGGGCACATTCGACTGCAGGGCTGCTGAGGGCAGGCTGTCAGGACCCTGAAGCAGGATAGAAGCTGTTACCAGGATGCTTTCTTCAGAGGAGCCCTGCCTGGCCGGGCTTGAAGGGCTTGAAAGGCGTTTTCAAGGGTTGGATCAGGCCCAGCCAGTTTATCAAGGATAATTTCCCTTGATTTGACTGTGGGTTTTAATCACATAGACTAAAGACCTTCCTAGCCTCAGCTAGATTGCCGTTTGATCTAGTGACTATGGACTGTAGTAGCCAGGTTGACACAGGAGAATGGGAACGGACTACCGCCTCGCTGCTCTGTTTCCTGGGAGAACCCTTAGTTATACTGCCCTCTGGGAGCTACAGTAAGCCTGCGGGCTCCTCCTCCTCAGTCCCCACCTCTCCTTCTGAAATGGAGTTCCCCTATGACCTGCTGCAGAATCCAGGCAGCTTCTCCTCTGTGCCAGAGCCAAGCGTTATTCTCCCCTTTTCCCGTTGGTTTTCTGAGAAGGGTGCCTTCTCAGTTTGAGTTATTTGTCTCACCGAGTGTTCCCATTGTTCTTCATTAGCTGAAGTTACACATCAGCTTGGCACCCATTCCAGCAGAAGCTTCAGTTGGAAAAGACAAAAGTTGCAAAATTGGATGCTGCTTTCATGGCTGGTTGTCATTGTTCTGTGTCACCCTTACTTGGAGGAATGCCATGTAGGAAAATTGATGGGATTAAAACAGAATAAGAAGTCTAATTGCCTCTCTGTTCCGTGCTGCCTCTTTGAAAGAATTCCTTGCATTCTCTTTGAAGACGCTACCCTTTCATGTTGGATTTCCGAAGTTACAAAATTCTTTTGTCGCTACATGAAGAGCAACATTTTCTTTTAATTCTCACAGTAGAGATGCTAAAGGGTTATGAGGAAGTTCTGCAAGGTGTCCTTTGGTGTTTGGGACCACGTTCTTAACTTACCCACACTGTTTCTTCCGGAGCCTTTCTAATCGCCCATAGAACCCTAGAGTCCTCCTCTCTGCTGTTAGGGACGCCAACTTTTCTCAGGCAAAGTGAGCTGGAGTTTAAAAGGTGTTAACAGGAATCAGGGTGGAGGGGGGCGGTAAGGGCCAAGCTTTAGCAGTAGCGGCTTATCATCTCTGGCTAATGGTAATAAGCTCTTTTTTTTTCTTCTTGATGTTTTAATGTGCAATAACTTGGTCAGATGGAAATAATTTGCAAGTGTGAATTAAAACGAGATTCTTTTTAGACCCAGCACATCTACAGTTGGTAGAAGCTGCTTACAAAGTAAAGCGTGGTCTGACCTGTTGTCTGGCCCACTGAGGCTTATCAAATACAACGTGCTGGTCTTCAGAGAGTCCCAGTGTTCAGAAGGGAAAAGGGAATCGAATGAATTCCTTATCAACCCTTACCTCAATTATTCTTTCTTGTGTGCCATGTGACCGTAAATACAGGGGCTTCAGACAACAGCAGTTCTTTTTGAAGATCTCCTGTTTTCCAAGGGTCAGGAATTAGGGAAATCCTCTGCCTGAGGCTGTCTGGACTGAGAGAGCCTCAGTCACATGCGCTTCCTGAGGACTGACTCTTCATGGGGTCTCCTCCGAGCTGTTGGGTAAGGGTGCTTGTGTGGTTCCTGATCACCTTGGCCTCAAGTGTTCACGAGACCACAGCGAAGCCCCAGGAGCGAATGGATAAGGTAGATAGCCACATCTTCGTTTTTCTTCTGACCTAGGCTTGGAAGCCCTGCTTTCTCGAGTCTGCTTTGTTCTGTCAACCATGTGATGAGCTAACCCATTCAGTCACACTCAGGCAAAGGTGCTGAACTCCAGACTTCCCTTGAACTAATCTCATACCCACATAGGCCTCAGGTATCCGTCTTCCTGATTTAGCCTCCTGATTATCGGAGAACCTGGACAGATAGGTCAGGTCAAGGGCTAGTGTCATGCATGTATAAGTTAGCAGGGTCAAGAACGTATGCAGTTCGTACACACCCCGGCTGTGGTGTGTCTAAAGGATAGTGTGGAGAGTGAGCCCTGAAAATATATTCTCAGGCCAAAGTATCAAAAGATTTGAACGTTACAATGTCTGGAGTCATCCTGTAGGTCAGAGCGAGAAAGTAAGTGTGTACTCCTTGACACGATGTGAAGGCTAAACTGAGGGAGGATCCAGAGGCTTGGAGATGAGTTAGTATTGTGTTTAATAGGAAAGGGAACACCGGCGTTGAAGGGGGACAATGGTGGCAGTGCACTGTGCTAAAATGCGGTGTTTGCTAGACTTGGCTGTGAGGAAGAATTAATTCGTTATTAATATCACCTTTCAGGTCTTGGGTGTTTATTATGAGGCAGTGAGCTGGCAGCCTTAGCTGATCGTGCCCTTTGGCCGCTGTCACAGATATGTGGATGCGAGGGAAAAATCTAGAGCAGTTAACTCAGATAACATTGGAGAAGTGTCGGAATGAGGCTGCTCGTAGAGAATTCTGAACGTTAGTTTTGAGGCGTTGCTAAGGTGTTTGTATCCAGCCATGGATTTGGAAATCAAAACTAAAACATGCTGTGCTCCCAGGTCGTCCTTCAGGATGGAAAGGGGGGCTGTGGAAAAGGCCTGTGGACCCACAGTCGCACTGGGAGAAGTAGCCATGTTTAGGGTTAAGACAGAACAGAGAGCAGACACAAGCAGAGGTGGATAAGTGATGGAGGGTAAACACTATGAACACAGAATTGAGAGCTTGAGGTAGAAGAATGAGAGTAGCCACGCCTGCAAGATGGTTGGGAGTTGGATGTACAGACTGACCCAGCAGGCCCTCTCGGTGCTGTGCTAAATAGACTGGACCAGCCAGCCGGAGGAGGAGAGTGTGAGGCATGAGGCAGTGCAAGCAGGGAGAGTCAGCCCAGCCTCCAGGCTGTGTGCGATGGTAGGCAGAAGACAGCTGGAGGGGCCCTGGGGGCCAGGCAGCCCATTCAGGACAGAGATGCTAGCGAGCTGATGCCAAGGTTGGAGCCCCGGAGACAGGAAAATGATTACTGTTAAAACCCTACCACGACTCATTTGTTTGTTAATTTTTGATAACTTAGAAGGCTTTTTGTTTGCTTGGCATTGCCTCAAGTATGTAAAAAACAGCAATTAATTAGAAACAGCTTTAATGCTTCTTGTTAGCAGAATGACTGAAAATAGAAATGTGTTTGTGTTGCTTTCTGCTGTTCAGGGGAGCTTGGGGGAAGGGGGCGGCCGAGGTGGCTGGTGCAGGGCAGGGTCAGGCACTTGGTATGTCTGCAGGGGAAGGGAAGCCGAGTTCCGGCTTCTCAATAATGGCGAAAATTATTCCAAGGAGGTTCCAAGACCCAGTGTCTAGAGAGTTTTTGCGGCAGTGAAAGGGGTTGAAGGTGGTCGGTCGTTTGCTGGGTATGCTAGCTGGGATTCAGCCGTGTGCTAGAGAAATGTGACCATCTCTGTGGTCGAAGGCTCTGTAGAGCAGGTCTCTCTGTTGGCTCCCTCATAGACTCCTCCTCTCTCCCGTCAGAAGTCGGGCTATGTGGAAAGTCATACTTACAAGACACCACAGGAACCTTTAGAGCATACCAGCCACTTGTCCCACCACGCTGCCCTCTTTTACTGCTGCTGGCCGAATATTTGCCCTGGACACCTACCTGCCCAGTGGCCACATGAGAACTGGCCAGTGAGCACCACTGCTCCTCAGTGTCTGTTTTCTGTCCCCGCCCCAGCGGGAAATGGGAGCTTTAGTTCCTTTCTGTGCTGAATTGTAGTCATTGAAAGGGAGAGGAAAATAAAGGCTCTCCCTGCCCCATCTTTACTTTCCAAAATCTTTTCACACTCCTAAGTCAGAAGGCCACTTGTAAAACTATGGGAAATTTAGGTGCTTGGCTTTGCCCTTATAAACTCCCTCCAAGGATGTAACTTCATGCAATTGATTTCTGTTCTCTTACCTGGTGTCACTGTCACATAAACACAACGTGAAACCTGGCTTTCAATTTTTGCTGCAGTTTTATTCCTAGGAGTGAGCAGAGGACCACGGCACAGACTGACTTGGGTTTTTATTCTTGATACTGTTGAATCTATATTTTCCTCGATACGTTTTGGGTTGTTATTGGTTCTTACTAAGTTAATGTATATACTTACTAGTTTCTTCAACCAACAGCTGGTTAAAGGCCCATCCTATCACATCTTTCAATAGCCGGGGCTATAATCCTAGATATTGTGTTTTATCGTTTTCTCTTTCAGCAAATAAAACTAAGAGAGAAGCAGCTAGGGTTGTGCAATAAAGCAGACATAGAGGGGTAGGTACCACATTCTTTGCAGGTGGATTTTGCTCGTAGACTGGAAACTGACAGATCACAGGAAAGTGGTGCTTGTGGGGATAAGGCACTGTCTGTGTTTCAGAGCAGAGCCTGAGCTGTTAACAGGAGGAAGGAGGTTCATTCTGTGTAATTTAAGAGAAAATAATAATTTATCAATGATCCTTGGTTTCTGCAACTTTTCATAAAGGTGGAGTTTTATTTTGGTTTCTGGTCTATGATTTTATTTGCTTACTCATTTCCTAGTTGGAAATCCATTTTATAATCGTTACAGCTCTAAATCCCTTTCTTTTAAATGTAGTCATCAACAAATACCCATCATCGTGATTAGTGTTGCCAAAGAAATTAATTGTATGTCAGTGGAGAATCATTTCCTCGTCCCTTACCTGTTTAATGATAGATTAGGAATGAGCAATCTCTTCTCAAACTCCTTGAGTGCACCTCAGCGTTTGTTTCTGTAGTATTTTGCCAGCATCTATAAGAACCATCAGAATCACTACCATCATAATAGGGTTTTTTGCAGCAATTCAAAATCCAAGTGGGGGAAAACAGCTATGTTAAGTACGGAGGTATGCACTGAGTTTCTCAAAGGTGACTTTTTGTTTGTCGGAGTGCTAAAAATGACTGTGCCCTTTAAAAGTTAAATTATGAATAACTTTTTAGGTTTTTTTAAAATTTTTCAGTTGGATCTTAAATATTTATGAACAGGTAGTCTGAGTTACTTTCAAAGATTATGCAAGGTAGTCCAGCCCACCTCTGAGCATGTGCTGTTCATATCTTCCTGGTTATAGGACACGAACACTACTTAACTTTAAAGCTTTCAATATTTCTCTTCCGTTTAACGACATACCTGTGATATGTCTCAATGGTTTCTATTGTAGAAAAATAGCCTTCATTACATCACAGACATGTGTGAGTGTGTGTGTCTGTGTGTGTGTGTGTCTGTGTGTGTGTGTAGGTTATAAATAATAGTCTTCATTACATCACAGACATGTGTGAGTGTGTGTGTGTCTGTGTGTGTGTGTGTGTGTGTATGTGTGTGTGTGTGTGTGTGTGTGTAGGTTATAAATAATAGCCTTCATTACATCACAGACATGTGTGAGCATGCCTGTGTGTGTGTGTGTGTGTGTGTGTGTGTAGGTTATAAATAATAGCCTTCATTACATCACAGACATGTGTGAGCATGCCTGTGTGTGTGTGTGTGTGTGTGTGTGTGTGTATGTCTGTGTCTGTGTGTTTGTGTGTAGGTTACATGACAATTACAGGTGTCCTTTCTTAAATAATGCCCACATTTCCTTTTAAACACAGGATCCTCTACTGGCCTGGAACCTACCAGGACAGGTTAGGCTGGCTTGCCAGTGAGCTTCAGGGATCTACCTGTCTTGATCTCCTCAGCACTGAAATTGTGCACACCATTACACAGAGCTCTTTTTACATGGGTTCTGGGGATTGAACCTAACAGCTTCTTTCTGATTTCAGTGACATTGTGGGGGGATGAAGGATGAGAGTCTGAGGCTTTGTTTGTTCCTTTGATTTTTTTTCCCCCTGACAGCTGCTTTTCCTTGGGTTGCTTTCTGAGCCTTCATTCCTCGTTTGTGAAATGAAGGGGTTGAACACACGGTCTCCATGGCACTCTTCCACTTGAAGCTCCTCTGAAACCAGTGGCCCGCCTGCTGCCTGCTCAGCTGTTGCACTGCTTTGCCAAATTACGTCTCAAATTACTACAGACAGCAGCCCATTCTCCACCCTGCTCTCCCTGTAAAAGCTTTTCCTCACCAGCCGCCGCACACGTGAAAGCTTGCCCCGTGGTTAAACGATGCACTGACAACCTGTGTCCCCAGACGCAATAGCACAGGAGGTCTGATGTCCAAGTTGAGGACGAAGATGCTGTGTTTGTCATCTCACGAGTGTCTCGTGTGCTTAGATGTGTGTGTGTGTGTGTGTGTGTGTGTGTGTGTGTGTGTGTGTGTGTGTGTGTGTGTTAGGGCTCGTCTAATCCTGTTTTGTTTCACTCAAGTAGGTTGAATACATTCCTGGGGATACAAGTATAGTATCAGGATCTGAAGAAGAGCAAGGTAGCAGTGGAAAGGGATGTGCCCTGTGGGCATAAGGTTTTAGATTGCTGATACTCCAGCCTAATGCAACCGATCCAGCGCCCAGATTTCTCTGCCTCCACTCAGTCTGCACTCAGTCACTTGGGTGCATTTCCGTAGGCAGTTTTGAAACTTGGCACATGAGTTTGTTTGTGTGGTAACTAAGGTTCTAGCTTAAGTAAAAGCGAAAAATGCAGTCCTTTTTTTGTTTGTTTAGTGGTTCACATGCTTCATATTCTTAAAAAATTTTTTTTCTCTGTATGTGATACTAATGCATTTCAAGAACACAGTATTTTTGGAAGGATGTTGAGGGTGGGAGTCTAAGGGTGTATTGTCTTTTGGCGTTTTAACGTCAGTTATCTGTGGACTAATGTTCCCCTGGGTTACCTCTTCGGAGTCTCGTGCGTGTACCAGCTAACCCTAAGTAGTACCGGTGAGTGCTGTGCCCATCCAACCCGTGAAAGTGTGGCTTATTTTGATTCAGGTCAGGCGAGTTCCTGGGTCAAGCGGTCACCTTCACAAGACTGAAGATGGCGACTGGGAGTGGAGTGATGATGAGATGGATGAGAAGAGTGAGGAGGGGAAAGCGGCTGCCTCTCAAGAGAAGGTAAACGCCCGCGGCCACCACTGGCCAGTGTGTGTCTCTGTCGTGGTTCTGTGGCATTTCATGGATTTTAATGGACATCTCCTTGTTTTGCAGTCACGAAGAGTAAAAGAAGAGAACCCAGAGGTGAGGAGCCATGATTATGTATGTGTGTGTGTATGTATGTATGTATGTATGTATGTATGTATCTGCATAGTTGTTTATTTGCTCTTTAGGCCCCCTTTGTGGTGGCAGAGTTTGATCCATTTGGGAGATGGAAAGGCAGATGGATTTATTTTATTGGCTTGGATTCTGTCTGAGTTACCTTGGCCTGATTAGAGTGTGGTAAACCACTCCAGTCTGTGAGCCTCTGTTCTTCCCCCATGATGTAGGGTGATCACAGTGCTTATGAGGTAGCCAGGAAGACTGGTGGAATCGCACTGGACACACTCAAGAGGAACCCCTGGCCCTCACAGGGAGATAATTATTTCCAGCTTGTAGTGTCACACTATTTAGAAAATACTGAAAGCATGCCGGCAAAATTTTGCCTCATACTTTATAAAAAAGAAAGATGCCCAGGTTGAATGCATGATTCTTGACCTTTAAATGCGCTGGGTGAATTAGAGGTTAAGTGAGACATTGTTCATGGCATCTCTGAGGACTGGTCATCTTTTGACTGAGATCGTTTTTTTACTTAACTTCCTCCATATGATTAATTACCCTAATGCCCGGTGATGATTATGGCATGCCAATACTCACAGAGGAAATTTGAGAATATTTAAATAGCTCCCGGTGTTTCACAGTCAGTAATGAATGCCTGCCTTCCTCAGGCCTCACTATAGAACCTGGAAACTGTGGTCTAGAAGTGATACCTATCCAGACTTCTTCCTTTTATTTTTTAATCAGCAGACGCTTCCTTTTGATTAAGTGAGGCACAGCTTAAGTGGCAGTGGCAGTGGCAGTGGCTGGCTGTGCTTTTAGCAAAGCAGCTGCGGAGCCACAGGCCACACTGTGCCCTGCCCCTGAGCACCTTGCTCTCTTCTCGCTGGCGGAGCTTCCTCGGGTTCCTGCCCACCAATATCGGCTTTCTCAGGTCCCACCTTCCTCCCTGCTGGTTCTTTGAATGACTCTCCCTATTTCACACTTTACAACTTTGCCCAGGGACATTGTTCTCTGTGGTAAGAACACCATGGAGCCTCTGCACTGGGACATACTGGGTACCATGCTGTGTCGGGATTTTAGAGCAATCCTACCTAGCCATTTCGAGCAAACGCTGCCCTCCTTTCCATTGTGACTAGAGCAGAGCACAGAGTTGAGGGGTTTTCATGTGCATCTAAGCTGTCTCTATTGAAAAGTGTAGGTTCTGCATAGATGTAGAGCAAGGGAATACGCCTCACACACCGTCGCTGGCGGTCCCATCACCTTTGGCTAGAAAAGAAGGGCAGTGTTTTATTTGTATGCATGTCCCCTTTGCATACTGGAGATATTGTTTCTGTTTGCTGCTAACACAGATATCCAGGCACTGGAGTAAAAGCAGCACAGAAGTATGAACAGGCTATATTACTTATGAGGTCAGAACAGGAATAAAAGATCACAAGGTGGTTGATGTGGACTTCAGCAACAGCAGCTCTGGTACCACTGTGTTTAAGCAGAGAGAGATGTGGCCTTTTACAAGTCCTCTGCTCGTGAGAGGCCATGCGCCATCCTCGGCAGGCTAAGGAGCACCTGATGAGACTGGTCAGGAAGGTCTGAGCAGGTATTTGTCAGTGGAGCACCAAGGGAAAGGTAGTTCTTGGACCAAATTTAGAGGCTCTACCTTGGAGAGAATTTCCAGTATGGACTTTTAAGCTTTCAGAGTTCAGCTGGTTTGCTTGAAACTCATAGCCCAGCACTTTGAAAAATTGGCCCAGTTTGAAAAATATGATCTTCTGGGAAGCTTACCCACTAGTAATTAATAATTTTCAGCAAATGGATAATTGCCCTCTTCTATTTATCATCTTGTTCTGCGTGAAGACAGAAGTCCACGGAGACCAAAGCTCATTAAGAACAATACTAATATTAGAACTAGCGAGAATTAATTGATGAAAAACTGAGCGCAGACTTCATGTTAGAAGTGTTAGACACCCTGGGGATTTATGCATCAAGAGGAGAATGCCTGCTTTCTGGAGAGCTTTACATCTTTGGGGAAGGGCGTGGAGGAAGTCCTGGCCAAGGACTCGTCTTTAGGGAGTGTTAGCTCATAAATCTTATTGCAGATTTCTAGACCCTGTCCACTATTGGGTTTTGTTTTGCCTTGTTTTCAAGACAGGGTTTCTCTGTGTAGCCCTGGATGCCCTGGAACTTACTTTGTAGACAAGGCTATCTTAGAACTCACAGAGCCCTACCTGCCTCTGCCTCCCGAGTGCTGGGATTGAAAGCATGCACCACCACTGCCTGGCTTGGGCATTGATTCCTCTTTTGAGAAGTGGTTTGGGCTGGCTTTTTGTCAGATTCTGAAGGAAGTTCCTTTTACACAACTCTGGTCAGGTTTGCTTCACTCTTAATTTTCTAGGTGAAAAATGAAGCTGACTTTACTTAAATCCACTTCCCTTTGGTTTCCTTTAGCTGAGGTAGGCCTTCAGCAAGGCTTTCATTTAAACAGTTCCCCTTAAAGGCCAAGACAGTTAGAAGATGGGGAAGACTTAACTACCAACCACAGCAGGCAAAACTTGAAAATCGCGTAGTCATTCTTAGGCTCAGTAGAGTGGAATTTCTTTCCTAGTTTAGGTTAGGTCTAGACAACTCCGATTTTTAACTTCTGATTAAAGGCTAGTGTCTAGACAACTGACTAGGAGAACTGCAGAAGTCACTATGAATGCAGATGTGCAGAATGGCATCCAAGAATGAATTAGTGAATGAATGAATGAACGAACGAACAAACAAATAATGAAATGAGGAAGAAAACATTTCAGAAATCAGCTGAAAAATTGTTTTTGACTTAAGCTAGGCAGGTCCTACAAGAAGGGTGTTGAAGGGCTTTGCCATCCCGTGTGTCTGGGATAATTAGGAAAGTCTTTGTTTGCAGCTCCCAGATCCTGTTCTCATTAGAAAAGTATTTCAATGCGGATTTAGGCTGAATTAATTTTTACCAGGTTTAGCTAAAGATTAAACACATGTGAAGATTACATTTATTTCTGTTGCTTGATGTTTTTTTAAAACTGCCACTAGCTTTTAATACCATGCTGATGAAAGGCGTTTCTCTGGTGCTCAGCAGTGCCAGACGTATTTGTTTTTTACCTTCCTCTGTGGAAGGGCAGAGAAAGACCGGATTTCTTCCCGAGTATATTGTGCTGACGCCTGTCTGTCAGAGGCTGCTCGGCCTGGGTCCCAGCCCCTGCAGTTTAGCGCAGGTGACCACCCTTCAGTGTACTGGTGACTAACGCTGGATTTGTGGTCAGAAAACCTGTGTTTCCAAACATTAGCTCTCTGCTTTAGAATAATTTCCACCTCGTAGAAATGCTACAAACTCAGTAGGCTCCTCCCCCAGTTTCTCCCTGTGTCAGATTCTCATATAATCTGCGCCTATTTATCAAAACTCAAAAATGGATGCTGCCACCTTTTCAGCTAAGTTTCAGAATTCTTAATAGATCCCACCAGTTTGTCCACTAATGGCCTTCTTCTGCTCTAGGGATGCAGTCCAACACAGCACACTGAAATTTGTTGCAGCGTTATTAAAAATAGAAAAAGAGCAGGCGAGGTCCAGCTCTGAGAAGTTGGGAAGCAGACAGTGCCTCCTCTCCCCTCCAGCTCTGAACTGGTTGCCTCTCTTTCACCAGGTCTGAGGTCCCTATCAGGGTCTGTTTCCAGAGTTATATCCAACATTCATTTCTAGTTTTCCTTCTTTCTGCCTGTCAAAATGCAGATCCACTCAAGGCCTTTTCTTGTAGTAAATTGTTTAGATAGGAAGAAGTTTGGTACAGTTTCTGTATTGTTGAAGGGTGACTGCTACTAATCTTCTTGTAGGGTTTCAGTGTAACAGAGTTATGTGGCTGTGGCCTAATTTCATAGGGTTATCGCACAGTGGCGACAATAGGAACTGTACTTGATGGTTAGTGAATATATGTTATATGGGGAAGCTTTCTCTTACCCTGAGCACCCATGTGTGTTTGGAGTGTCTTGTGTTAGAAGTGGCTGTGTCGTGACACGCAGTGTTATACCTACATGGGACGTTGTAAGGTGTGTGGTCCTTCTGTTAAATCACCTGACTGTCTCTTCATCCTGATGATGCCCCAGGAGCAAAGCATCAGGGGAGGAGGGGGGCAGATTGTGGGTCAGCCTGCAGGATTCTTTGAAGGGGTAGTTTGTAGAGGTCCTTGCCTGTGCTGGTAAGTGGTCAGAGATTTGCTGTGTTTCTAAGGGTCATTTTTCACAAACATGTTGTTATTACATAACTTTTCAAACATGAAGCAAAATTAATACCATTATCGTGACATACCAACGACCATGTTTCCTCTGTCACTTAAGGTGCCTTTCCATATATGTGTCCTGTTCACGCCGTTGCCCACCTTAACTCTTCCATGCATTTCAAAGTAAATCAGAGGCATTAATTAATATTGCTTAATTAAATCATTAATAACAATTAATTAATAATACTTCTCACCATCACTTCAGTTTGAATGAAGTTCTTTTGGAGTGAGCACAGAGAGCAAGAATTTATACTCTTGGACTTGAGAAAGTGCTTGCTGCGAAGATTTCTGATGACTTTAGTCTTGATAATAAATTAGAAATAAGATCTCGATCCTTCGTTTTTCATTGCTGTTTCTCTTTGATTGTGGTTGGTTTTGTTGTTGTTGTTGACTTTCTCAAGTTTATGCCCCAGGGTAGAGATCACAAAAGTAGAGCTTTAGGCTGAAATACCTTAGGACCAGACTAGGAATCTTGAGTGAAAAGTTTCGCTCTTGTGGTTCCTTTAGAGAAACGGTTTTGTTGTTGTTTTTCCACCATATTTATTTGTCCAAGCAACAGTGAAAAATTACCCAAAATAATAATGTAAAAGGCAGGTTTCATATCTTTTCATTAAGGTTCCCTTAACATTAGATGGAATGATACTAAGAGATAAAGTTGTTTTTTTAAAGCACACTGTTTAAACCATGTGGGTCATTCCAGGATTTATTATATAGATTCTCCTCTTTCTCTGTCATATTCTGTGACAGAACAAGTGGGCCCTGGAGTCTAAGGGTGGCCAGCAGCATGTGGGACATACTTTATCTAGCTGTTGTTGCCTAAGGTCTTCTAAAATGCCATCTCTGATGATCACGATGTAACGTCCCAGTCACTAACATCTCCCTTTGGCTTCCTGGCTTGTCATAACATTGGTTCTCTTGGCAGATCTCGGTGAACGCTGGTGGCATCCCCGAGCAAATACAGTCCCTCTCCGTGCACGACTCTCAGGTTGGTTCCTTTGCCAGTCATTTTTATTTGAGATGCTTTGTAGACAACTTCACTAAGTTTCAGACGGATAGCCAAGTTCAGGGTAGCGCTCCCAAAATCGGGGGCTTCAAACCAGCAGTAATTGAAACCATTTCTTTAAGCAGATTGTAGAAGGAGAGCATGGTGGAAGACCATCCTTTACAAGATGCTCAGCCCTAAATAACAGGCTTTGGAGAAGGAATAGGGTTATAAGGCCCACCCAAGTGCCTTAGAAATCACTGTACTGTGGGCAGTAAGCAAAGAGAAGAAAATGATTAAGTCCGTTATACTTTAGCCATCAAACACTGTGGTTAATTGATACTTTGCTCCTTTGTTTCTGATTGGATTTCTATAACCTGTCCTGATGATTCTTTTATCATTGAGTTTTATGTGACAATTGAGCTGTACAACTTGTCTTATTAAAATAATAGTCCAGTGACTGTGCAGTGCATGTATAATACGCGCTTAGAACATGTGTATGACAGAAGGCTGTGCTGTGGTTGTGCTGGGTGGCGAAGCCATTGAGGCAAGGGTATGGGTCTAGAGACCGGGGATAGGCCCAAGTGTTTTGTTGTATGATTGTACTTTGATTATATGTGTTTCTGTTTTACCTGCCTTTGTATTTTATGGGGCAGTGTGCATTGCCTATGTGTTTAGACAGAGAGGACTTCATGACTGACTACAGGAAACCTCTCTGAGGTCTGATAGCTACTCCTTGTCTTTTATAGCTACATAAAGACATGCAGAGGTTAACTGGTTTGTGCAAGGCCATGTAGCTAGCTACACGAAAGTAGAAATGGGATCCACTTTCAATCTTTGCACTCTGTCATCTAACTCAGTCAAAGACTCAGAGGTAAACTGTAGGGTTAGCCTCCACATGGAAAACAAATTAGGAGGAAGTATGAGTCCAAAAGCAAAAGAAGTAAACAGAGAACAGGGACAGCACTGATTATTTTTATAATTCACGGCTCACTTTTACATCTCTTATTTTCCCAGCAATCTTCGAGAGGTGGTTTAGCTATTTTGTAAACAGAGCTGCTGGCTTGAGAGTTACTTGCCCATGCTTGCACAGCAGGTTACCAACAGAGCCAAGCTTTTCCTGAAATCTTTTATTTCAGGAGGTCTGATGAAGCCTGGGTATTCACAGGAATATTCTGTGTCATAGAGGCATCCCTGATGGATTATCTGTGTCAGGATGATAGGTGAGAAGTGTAGGGAGGATGAACGTTGATTAATCTGTGTTCACCCCAATGCTTATGTTTAATGTACCCAAGTCATCCCATGCCACCCCATCCCACCCCCCACCACATACAGTCCAGGGATAGAACCTAACGCTCTCTACATAATGGGCAAGCATTCTGCCACCGAGCCACATCTCTAGTCCTTGCTTTTCTGAGACAGGCTCTTGGTCCATAGCCTAAGCTGTACTTAAATTCGCAGCTCTGCTTCCACAGCCTGAATGCTGGAATTACAAGTGTCCCAACCATCCGTGGCACGGTTTCTTACCTTTGTGCATCTCCAAGGTCCAGTGGGTGTTGGCTCTTTGCTCTGGACTAACGAAGTGCCACTTTAGACGGACGGCCTTAATTTGGACTAGATGCAGCGGTACCATGCACGGAATCCATCCTGTGACTGAGGCTGTCTGTGTGGAGCATTCACACCCACAGTATGACGTTAATTAAGCATCTTTCTGATCCTCTAAAAAGGTCTTGGGGAGCCAAAGAAGACCTTCTAGGATAAGCACTAATCTTGAACTTTCCATAAAGGGCTATAGGAGTCAAGAGATACTGAGATTGAATTTATCCTTTTCCCAATAAAGCTTACAGCATTGTTTGTTGTTTTCTTTTCAAAGGGCCAACCAAATGCTAATGAAGACTACAGAGAAGGTCCTTGTGCGGTCAACCTTGTTTTAAGATTAAGGTAAATAACATTATTTTTGCATCCTGTTTTCTTCTCTACAGTACAGTATTCTGACCTCCTCCTTTAACTTTTCATAATATTAGGATAAGGTGAAATTTTTAACTTGATTCTCCCAAACAACAGTGTCCGCCACATTCCTGGAACTAATTACACTCCTTTCATTGCTTGCAAAAAACGATTAATAGGAGGACACCGTTGGAAAGCATCTGTAGGCTCTATGTACACTTCATTATATTTTTTTTCTCCCCTTGCTTTTTTAATCATTTTTTCTTTTTTCTTTTTAACAATGTAAGATCACAGTAAGAGATTTTTAATGAGTCTCTTTCACACTCCAGCAGTCAATTTCTGACAGAAATAAACCATGCTTGTACTACAAGTTGCCTGTTCAGAAGATTTTTCAGTGGCAGGTTTGCCCAGCCACTGTGGAGAAATGACAGATATATTTTGAAAGCACTTTCAATCTTCTAGGAAATGGATACAAATATGGCGCCTGACATTCCACAGCCTGGTGAATGAAAGCTGATTCTATTTTAAGACTCTTTTCAACCTAAAGGCCTGTCTTTGCAGATGTTCTTTGTTAAGGATGTAGTATCTCGAGAGGAAGGGAAATTAGATAAACTTAATTGCAGCCAGCCTACTTTGCCAGGTCAGTCAGAATGCTGTCACATCTCCGAAGTTATGAAGGGGAGTCATGGGTTCTCCTGACAGATTTACACACAAAGCTTTTGTGGTTAGTGGGCGTATCCACAGACGTGGCTGGGAGAAGTGGGTCTGCAGCAAGGCCAAGGTTGGTTTCCAACTCATGGGGTCAGCATAGTCCATAGGAAGAGAGTGCCATTGCTGTGAGCACCCCTCCCTTCTTACAGTGGCACAGACTCTGTTCACGCGTGCCTTCTAGGGCGGGCCACAGGAGTACTTGGTGACATTTAAGTTAGAGTGGATGTTGAAACCAAAGACTGAAGCTATTACAATGCAATAGCTTTGCTGAAGACTGGAGAAGGCCATTTCATGGTTTTACCTTTGCAACCAAGGTAGAGATTTAAATATTCAAATTTGATCCATTGTATATGTAATTCTCTGCAAGAAAAACCTACATCGAATGAAAAGAAAGGATGGGAATGTTGGTATATAATATTGAAGGTATTGTTCGGAATAGTTTTATGTCAACTTGACATTAGCTAATGTCATCTGAGAGGAGGAAACCTCAATTAAGAAAATACCTCCATAACATCAGGTTGTAGACAAGCCTACGAGGCATTTTCTTGATTAGTGACTAGGGAGGGTTGTACCCAGCCCATTGTGTGTGGTGCCATCCCTGGGCTGGTGATCCAGTCTTCTATAAGAAAACAGGCTGAGCAAGCCATGGGGAGCAAGCCAGTAAAGCAGCACTCCTCCATGGCCTCTGCATCGGCTCCTGCTTTCAGGTTCCTGCCAGCTTCAGTTGCTGTCCTGACATCTTTGATGACGGACAGTGTTTTCCTCTACAAGGTGCTTTGGCCGTGGTGTTTCATCACAGCAGTAGTAACTCGAAGACAGATGTATTAGACTTAATGATGTGTAAAATGTACCCGAAATGGTGGCATGAAGCAACATCCCCTTACTCTTTCATCATGTTAGAAGTGCAGGGCCAGCTTTGCTGGAGTCTCCAATATCTTATAAGACTGAAACTAAGGTATTCTGCCTCTTGTGGATCAAGGTATTCTGCTAAGCTCACCTAGGCTGTTGGCCAAACTGAATTCTTTAGGCTTTTAGGAATACCTCACCCTATTTATTATTATTAGTCTTCTCCATACCAAGGGGAGAGGGTTATGAAATAGGCTGTGCACGTGATGAAATAGAACTTTTAGGGTCATCCCAGAGCTCTGAAATACCCAGAACACCTCTCTAAATAAGGCCACATTAGAATGTAGACATCTAGTGGAAGTTAAGAGTCAAGCTTGAGGCAGAGTGAGTAGCATTGGCAAGGATTCTGTGGAGGAAGCACTGATGAGCAGTTATTTAAGCTCCAGGAAACCCGTGTGGGCAGAGAGGTGGGCAGGGTATGAGATCGCACTTAGTATGGGAGCCTAGTCTTGTAGCCTGTGTAGCTTCTGGAAAAGAGTTTTGCCTTCTCTGTTAGAGGCTCAGAAAGCCTGTGGGCAGAAGAGTGAGGTAAACTGAGTCAAACTTTAAAACAATCACTGCAGCCGCCTTGTGGAAAATGTATTTAATGTTTTTACAGCAAGGTGCTGTTCAGAGTTTATTTTCTGGCCCTATCTATCTGGTGTTATGTGTTCTTCTATCCGTACGGTTATTGGGGTGATTTGAGTAAAATGGGTCCCCATAGGCTCATAGGGAGTGGCACTGTCAGGAATTGTGGCCTTGCTGGAGTTATGTGTGGCCTGTTTGGAAGTGTGTCACGCTGTGGGTGGGCCTTGAAGTTTCAGAAACTCAAGCTAGGCTTGGTGTCACTCTCTCTCCTGTCACCTGTGGATAAGGATGCAGAGTTCTTTGCTACCTCTCTAGTGCCATGTCTGCCTGCATGTTGCCATGCTTTCAGTTGTGATGATCCTGGACTGAGCCTCTGACAGGCAACCCAGCCCCAACTAAATGTTTTCCTTTGTAAGTGTTGCCACAGTCATGATCTCTCTTCACAACAATAGAAACCTAACCAAGACATGTATGTATGTATTTGCTTAGTTTGAGCAAGTTTTCTTCTGTGATCTTATTGAAGAGCAATTCTGTGCCATCAACCTGGGGAGTCTTCTCATTCATCCATGGTGGTGGCTGATGGAGGGAGGGAGTGCAACCATTTTTGGAGAAAATATTTACCAATTCCTCTAGAGTTTGACAGAAAATATTATTAATGGAATCATAATCATTATTTCCTGAGATACACAAGACAGTTGGGGTAGTATCAAGAGTTTTGTCAATGTACACATCAAGTCGGTATTCAGATGCTGATAATCCAAAAGATGCAAGGAGAAAGACCACCAACCCAAGTCATTATGGCAGAATTAATTAAAGTAAACATTTAATTAACACAAGTAATTAATTAAAGCAAGCCGTTTTATTTATGAATGTGGACTGCTAGGTTCATGAGGTCAGCCTTGAAAATGAGGAAGACAAAGTTTATGTAACTCAGGGGTAGGGAGTTTCCAAATGGGGGATTTGGCTGGCAAAATAGGCCCAATCCTTGAGAGAGAAAAGGCTTAATCATAAGTGGGAATTACCCTACTTTGTCCTTACTATAAGACATCCTTTAAGTCTCAGATTGAGGTAGGCTATATGCTTTCAAGGGCCTGGGCTCACAAAATGAATTTAAAACACCCGATGCCTTGGTGTTTAAAGCCGAGACAGTTGATGTCAAGGTAACAACCCAAAGATTGGGAGAGAGAGGTGTGTCTGAGTTAGGGTTTCTATTACTGTGATGAAACACCATGACCAGTAGCAACTTCTAGAATGAAGGGTTTATTTGGCTTACTTGTCCATGGGACCTAGTCTCCTGAGAGCAGCCAAGGCAGGAGCATGGAGGCAGGAAGTGAAGCAGAAGCCATGGAGGAGTGCTACTTACTGGTTTGCTCAGCCTGCTTTTCTATGTGAGAAAAAGGCGACTTGCAATGGGATGGCACCACCCACAGTGAGCTGGGCCCTCCTTCCTCATTAGTCAAGAAAATCTCCCCACGGGGCTTGCCTATGGCAATCTGATAGAGGTTCTCTAGAGCTCCCTCCCTCCCTCTACCCCTCCCACCCTTCCTTCCCCTCTCCTTTTCCCTCCCTCCCTCTCTCTGCCCTCTCTCTTCCCCTTCCTCCTTCCCTGCTTCCCCCCTCCCCCGCCACCATGAATGCCTACCTCAGCCCCATACTGTTGTTTGAGACAGGGTTTAGCTATGTAGCTCTGGCTGTTCTGGTGCTCACAGTGCAGACCAGGCTAGACTCAAGTTCACAGAGCTCTGCTTCCCAAGTGCTAGGATTCAAGGCACATGACTGGTTTTGAAGACTTTTTCTTAATTGAGGCTCTTTTTTAATAATTGTAGCTTGATTATCATATTGACAAAAACAAAAACAAACAAACAAAACAACAACCCTGTCTGGACAAGGTGAAACCCTTGTCTCACCTTCTGGCTTCTGCTGAGATGTTATTTTGTCTGGCTGGAGCATGCTGGGATCTTGTGCATACTCTCAACATTGCTGAGTGGTCATTTGTGTAGTTGCTGTGTTGTGTCCAGAAATCCTTCATTGTAAGAGGAGGCAATTGACTACACTTTTTGTGCCCTCTCTTCTGGGAGACAATTCTTGAGCCTTGGGACAGGGGAGTGATATAAATGAACCATTTGGAGCCGATCCCAGTATAGTCTGTTATTCTCTGGGCATAGACTACTTGTGGGTCTCTGTGTTAATGGCTGTTTACCACACAAAGAACCTCTTTTAGTGAGGGTTGAGACTCTATGGGCTTAAAAAGACTTGAAGTTGAATGGGTAGGGAGATAGTGGTACATCTGAGAGGAGTTGTGAATATGATCAAAGTATACTCTATGGAGTTCTCAAAGAGTTAATAGCAATATTACGTAAAGACAAAAGCAGAGATTGGAAATAAGAGAGTTGGCCCTCTGATGAACTGAATTTAAGATACAATGACGAGGGGGATTGTGATACATGAAGAGTAGACAAATTCTGTTTGTCCAGGCAGTCCTCATTGTATACCTGTGCACCCAATAGCATCCTCTTCTTCCTCTGAAAAGACCTGTGTGCCTGTCAGCCTCCCCCAACTTCCCCTGAAAATGTCATCTTCATTCTGAGAGTAGGAAATTGGGAAATCTACTTTGAAATGACAGTCTACAAGAAAAGACAATGCATTGTGGGTCTGGGTAGGATATGTCTCCTTTATTCTTTCCCTTATGTTCATAGACAAAGACCAAGGAGGCAAAAGTCTACTTTTTCATTGAAAAGGATTAATTATTCTTTAAAACTGATTCAGTATATATAAGATAGGGAAAACATACTTAAACCTTTAGTCTCTGTGTCAAGTGCTGGACATAGATAAAATGTAAATTTTCCCTTTTATGCACTTCACCAGTATTTTCTTCTCCATAATATATTAATTATATATATTATATGTAATATAATATATGTATTATAGAATAATGTATAAGATCAGAAAAGTTCTTGGATATACTTCAGCAGGATGACCCCAACTATGATGTCACCTTGTGTTTCACATAATGTCAAGACACGTTTATAACATTTTTGGATCAAGTAAAAAATTTAACCATTAATGTACTTTTAATTAAATAAAAATGTGGGATTGCAGAGTGGCTCTGCGGTTAAGAGCTTTGTGCTGGTCCTGCATAGCACCAAGGTTTACCTCCCAGCATATGCATTGGTCAGCTTAACAACCCCGTGAAATTCCCAACTCCAGAGGATCCGATGGCTTGTCTTTATCTCCACAGATACATCAGCACAGCCCTGCACAAATAAAGTTATGTAAATCTTTTTCAAAAGTAGTCATGGGGACTTCAAAGACTGTTTATCAGTTAAGAATACCGGGTGTTCTTCTAGAGGACCTGAATTTAATTTCCAGAACTAACCCTTCATAACTCCAGTCCTAGGGGATCTGGTACCCTCTTCTGGCCTCCCTGGGTACTGTACACGTGCAGGCAAACATTCATACACATAAAATAAAAATAAAGGAAAAGAGTTAGTCACATATATAACATGAAGCATTCACGTTTTAGAATTGTTTAATCGTTTTTATCATTTGGAAAATGATAAATCTATCACGTGTGTTAATATGTCACTTCCTTTGTGTTCACTGCTGTTCATGCCTTGACAGCTCAGCTCGGCTGTATAGATTGCATTTTAAAGTTTGCAGAAGTCGACCACAGCAGTTGATGTATCTAGATTGTCTGACTCGGTGTGTCCATTTATTAGCTCATAATGAGTTTAGCTTATTCTAAGGTAGTGGCAGCATCAGATCCAGATGGACCCTCGAAGGCCCCAGGTGAATACACTGGCTCCCTGTTGGTAGGGGAAGGCTGTCTCTGGAGTAGAATTCTACCTTAACAGACATTTGAAAGTACAACAAATCACTACCTTTATTGAATTACTGTTTTAATCTTCCCACTAAAAGGCACACTGTAGGGAATACACTCAGAAAATTATGATTCCAGAAAGCACGCTAATCTGTTAGGAAGTGTTGGCCGCTGTGTTAGCATGGGTACACCAGAATTCTATTCTCATCATTGTTCAGGGGGAATTAGTTAGGTTTCCAGCTGGCGAAATAGGGTTAATTGTATAGTTCTCCAGTCAAGTGGCCAGGAGCCTTGATTAATTGCCCACCCAGGGGTTAAATACTGTGGGCATTGGGCTCCATTATGCAAAACTCTTTTCTGCATCCTCCCCCTTCCCTCTTCAACAAACTACTGATTTGCTGGCTTTCTTTGTGCAAAATTCTGGTGAAGAGACGAAGATGAACGTGACAAGGTTTCTCCCCTCTGAGCGGCCTCTTCATAGGCAGAGAGATCCCAGTCTGCACAACAGCCTAGAAAATGACGAGTGCGTCAGAAAACAGACTGAAAGGAGCCATGAGCAGTTAGGTGTAGGTGGGGGCTCTTTGTCTGGCTGTTATCTTTGGTTTGCTTGTTCCCATGGTAACCAGTGTTTACACTTCTTAGTGGCTCCATTTGGAGCCAAGAAGTAGGTAGGAGGCATCTGGGGGCACTGTCAGGCTGCTGGCCTCTGAAAATGACTTGCAGTCCTATATTATTTCTGACAAAACTACTTTTGCCTCTCAATGAAGCGATAATGTATTATTTTGTAGGTGACAAATTATTAGAAGTGCAGTTCTCTAGTCTGAAATATATTTGCCATCTTACTTAACTCTTTGGATGTTCTTGTCCAGATATTTTCTCTTCTTTTAGAACTGGAGGGATTGTCGGGTGTTTGTTTTCATTGGTGGCGTCCTTCACAATGGCGAAGGGCCCAGTATGTGCCAGATCCCGTGAGAAGCACGCTACATGTTTTATCTTGTTAATCACCATATCTTATTAGCACATCACTGCTGGTACCGACAGCCCACAGGTAGGAATGCAAGGTTCACAGTCATGCAGTCGTGTGTCCTACACTGTAAAGCCTTCAAGACTCCGGAACACACAGGTCTTTGCCCTTCTCCACTAGACCCTTCGGCCTTGCTTTATTCCGTTCTGTCATGAATGCATTTAGAAATGAATATATTCAGGACTGCTAAGCCTTCACTCTTCTCATTAACACTCCGTGTGAATTTTCTTTTAACAATGTTTCCTGATAAACTCATCATTAATGTTGTGACAGAAATGCCTGAAAATATTTTTTCTTGGGGATGTTAAAGGTGATGATTGAATTGTCAGCCAGTGTTTGTGGTGTTAGGTAATTTCAAAAGCGTGCCCTATCACTTGCCTGATTTCATTTTTCCTCTCGATCTACACTTGCTGCCAACAGATGAAAGGGAAAGATCTGAGTGAGCTCGTAGGTGGATTTCCTGTAGTCCCATGCTACTTTGCGTTGGCCAGCAGGTATCTGGGTCTCATGCTGAGCCAGCATCTCGGTGATATGGTACAAAGAGACATGCAAAGGTATACCATGCAAGGTAGTACAGGGTGTCCTGTTCTGTGCACACAGATTGCACCTGCTAGTAAACATGACAGATGAAGGGTGGTTTATGTTAATGGAGATTTGGTAATGCAAAGGGAGCAAAGTAGAAGATTGAAATTGGCTAATTGTAAGACACCAATTTTAAAACTACACATTTAAGCCAGAAGACCCTGAATCTAAATAATATTGGCAATACACAATGTATAGAGCTTTTAAAAGCTGTTACTATTTATTTATTCATTTATTTCCAAGCCATATATGGTCAGCTTAAGACAGTTAAAGCAAAAGGCAACAGAAGAAGCATGTGGCTGCAGTGTCGCTCAGTTGTAGGACACCTGCCTAGCATGCAGGAGTACTCGACCTTACTCTGTGGTTCCATGAAAAGAGGAAAAAGGAGATCATGCATACATTAATACAAACGGAGTATTCTTCTAAATACATGTTTATACAGGGTTTACATTTTAAAAAAATAATATTTGACAAGCATTTTATATTTTTGTAAAACAGCATATGCTGGCTAGTCTGTTTTGAAACATATCTTAGATTCATTTTATATTGATGAATTTATATCTGCACACTCCTTTTTGATGATTTACTTATGTTTTAATTGAATGAGTCAAGACTTACGGTACTTAGAAACATGTGGTACGGAGCTGTAGTGCACTTGCTTGCCATCCAGGAGGTCCTTGGGCTCAATCCCTGACGCAGTGGTGGGGGCCATTATTTGTTATTGGAAGAAGCCTCGGGTTTTGGAGAATCCATGCTGTATAATTAAGAGAACCTGAATTTTATCCCCAGTACACACATACATTTCTTAATGTGGTATTGTATATGTAATCCAAGCTCTGGGAAAATGAAGATGGTAGATCCCTGGAGCTTGCCGGCCTATCATCCTAGTCTAATTGGCAAGCCCTAGGGACCGGTAAGAAACCCTGTCTCAAAAAGAAACAAACAAAAACAAACCCAAACTCCAGAGGAACATTATGGAAGGTGGACAACTGACCCCCACTTGTATGCACGCGCAAGTGCAAGTGTTTATGCACGCACACACACACACACACACACACACACACACTCACACATCAGTATACACACACCAGCACATGTAAATGAGTACACATTCAAGCACTGTACATACATTATGTAGTACCTATTTGTTATACTGTGCAAGAGTGATTCCTGAGGGAAAAACAATCCCATTTGCACTAAAGTTTTACCTTTCTACAATGTTCTTAGATTGTGAGGAATTTATAGATATATTTAACCAAGTATGAGTCAGAGCACATGGGGCCCTGGAAGAGCTGGTTGTGGCTCATGGGTTATCTGAGGATGACAGTGGCCCTGCAGCAGCAGACATCATTGTGTAGCTGAGTCCTGCAGCAGGATCTAACTAAGCAGCCTGCACTGACTAACTGCAGAAATGGAAGATGTCTACTCATGATTTGCTCACCAGAAGCTGAACATAGAGATCGGGGGTTCATCTTGAAGTTTTGCTTTCGGGGAGGGTTGTTATTTCTAAATGGCATGTTATAACCAGTCATGCCTTGGCTGTTTGATTGGAGCACCCTGGGATATTGGGAGCTGCCATGCAGGGTTTGATAGTTGAAAGAGATGAGCAATTGACTGAGTTCTTAGGATTTTATGTAGCGCACCATTTCACACACAGAAGAGCTGATTCTTAAAAACAGACGCATTTTCCTGACTTTTTATATCATCATGACTCACAGGATTGCTTATATGGACAATTCCTTATTTTTAATGGCGAAGGACCAGCCTCTCTCGCCTTGGAGAGGGTTTCTGAGGAAGGGATAGATGTTTGAGGGTGGCAAACAAACCATTTGAAGTTAAATCGTGGGTTCCAGACTGCTCTTTCTTTGTGTTCTGAGAAATCTCTCTCTTGCTGTTCTAAAAACTCTTGGGATAGCTCATCTGTTGCAGGTCAAAAAGCCCAGTCTTTTATTTACATATCAATTCAGTCATTCCCCCTGGTTCCCTTTTGATTATCCCATGAGTCAGCATCTCATGATTCTTAGAAGGAGAGAGCAAGCACATTGTTTTTTAAACATTGCAAAAGAATTGAGAGGTCTGCCTGCCTTTGTTAAGCACAGACAATAAGCTAGCTGGGTAGGACCCTGCCCTGAAATTACCACTGCTACAATGCCTAAGCCTGGACCTAAACTCCTTCTGTCTCAGGCTGAACTCAGGAATCTACCTGCCTTTGTAAGCATAAACAGAAAAACTTAGCTGTGTGTTGCCCCGTGATCCCCACTCCCCAAATCTTTTCATCTCCTTCCTTAGTATCTTTCTGACAGGCTGGCTCATAATTCAGCTGCCTCTGTTCTTTTAGATCTCTGAAGCTCCTTATATAAATCATATTGCATTCTTATATTTTTACATACTTGAGAAATTATATATTTTTGAATTTGTGTTTTCAGAAGTTTTTCCCACAGCCTTAAGGGCTGCCCTAAGGGTCTCAGAATTTACCATATAATATGCTGAAATATTAGGCACACACTTGCTTCCTAGACCTGTGCTGTCATTGATTACCATGGAGTCATTAACCTTGTCAGAGGGACATTCCTCAAAGGAGGAACTTGAAATCATGTGTATTATTACAGATACAAGCCTTAGGCCCATGGCAGCCATCCATACCTGTGGAAGCTCACGCCTTGCTGGCCCTGTTCCAGATGCAGGGCCATGTAATGCTGTCCCTTACATGGACAAGCTGGACTCGGACTTTTATTTTTTTTCCTTTCTTTTTTTTTCGGAGCTGGGGACCGAACCCAGGGTCTTGTGCTTGCTAGGCAAGTGCTCTACCACTGAGCTAAATCCCCAACCCCAACTCGGACTTTTATATCACAGCATGAAACAGTTACTAGATTTTAGCCACAAGAATTCCCAGTCACATTGGTACTTGGGTATAATCTCTATCCTTTGTTCTTTTAAATATTTGCATCTAAAATAGATCTGGAGTCTGTGCCGCAGACTCTGAGGACCTTTTCTGTGGGGGAGATATCAGAGAAGCCACACTAAGTGTGTACATGTTTGAGCATCCTTTGTCTAGTGTGGGTACCCAGTTTGGGTTGCTCCCCTAGTCTTGCCACCAGTCCTAGTGCCTCTTCTACCGCAGGACCTCTGGCCTCAATGCCTACTCTTTAAAGTATCAGCATGCTGTGCTTCTGTTCCCAGACTTCTCTGTGGCAGTATGCTCCCCAGTGTGGCAGTTTGAATGGAATCGTCCCTATAGGCTCTCAGGGAATGGCACTATTTCAGAGTATTAGGACATGTGGCCTTGTTGGAATAAGTATGGCCTTATTTGAGGAAGTGTGTCACTGGGGGTTGGGGGTGGGCTTTGAGGTTTCAGAAGCTGAAGCCAAGCCCAGGGGCTCTCTCTACCTCTTCCTATTCAGATGTGGGACTCTCGGGTCCTTCTGCAGCACCATGTCAGCCTATGTTCTGCCATGCTTCCCACCATGGTGTTAATGGTCTAAACTTCGGGACCCGTAAGCCAGCCCCGATGGAATGATTTCCAATATGAGTGTTGCCATAGTCATGGTGTCTGTTCACAGAAAGAGAATTCTTCACTAAGCCTAGCAAAACCATTGTCTGCATACCCTCTTTTCCCATTGAGAAAACCCTACAGTTATGTACCTCTAATGCACTGTGCTTTTTAGTTGACCTTTAGGTAGCTAAAGAGTGGAATCTGTCGTGCACCTTTAGTTTTCTGGGTCTCTTCAAGGGAACCTCACATCTCGCCTCAGAAAAGTGGGATGCACCACTCCATGTTCCACATGCACTCACGTGGAGCTCTTATATCACTGTGATGTGTGCAGCAGGGGCTGCCTCACCTTGTCATGATTCCACTGTCAGTCCAACCACATGATTGGCAGGTGGCCTATTATGCTAAACTCGGGTGGGTCACATCCTGAGACTCACACGTCTTCCATGAACTCTTGCTCCATTCTTATGAGCTTTTTGATGTCTTTGCATCAAAACCACATCTTAAAAGTAGGAGAGACACCTTCAGAAGTTTGGGTGACATTTATGTCAGTGTTAATCACCTGATACTTTGACTGACAACATCCTGAAATTTTAACAAATACCTTCATACATATTTTTTCTTCTTTCTGCTGCTCTTGCAGAGTCTCTCTCCCTTCTCCTGTTTTATATTCCACCCTTCTAGCTGCTGCTAAGGTAACCTTCTGCTCTTTAACAGTCTAAAAATTCCCCCCCCAGTTTTACCAGGGGCGGGTGACTCTTAGGACCTGTCCCCTTGATCAGAGCTGAATAATTCTAGAGACTGTTTGCAAAGTTATTTCTGCTCTCAGCTACCATATCCCTGGAGATAATGAGGGGTAAGATTTCTCCTTCAAATATTGAGTTTTGGAATTGTAACAAGCATATTTCATTTGGGGGTTTTCCTGTGTATCAACTTTTCTTTCCCAGCGGAAGCAGACTTCTTGGAGTATAATTTCTACTTCATTTTGTAATCCTCGATACACTAGAATACTTTGTCCTTTTTGGTGAAATTCATACAGTTAACTGGTTTTGTGTGCGAAGTCTCTGCTGACCCTTGAACGTCTTTGAGTGGTCTTGGTACTCACCTGCCATGGCTGCCATTACAGATTACTGCAAGCCTTGTAACCCAAGACAGCGCAGAATGGTTCTCTTCCAGATGTGTGGGTCAGAGGGTCACTGTGTACAGGGAGTTCTGCGGGGATACTTTCTTTCCTCATCTTCCCCAACTTCTAGATGGTTCAGTCCTAAGCCAGCCGCTGAATGCCTCTCTGTACCTGTTACCTTCTCTTCTGACCACAATGAGGAAGTCCATATTGTCAAGGGTCCTTGTGGTTCTAATAAGCTTTCCAGAGTAACTTCAATCTAAAATTCTCTAATTCCATCTTCTGTATTGGATTTTTGAGCTTCAGCCATGGATATGTTTAGATGTCTGTAACTCTGGCAGTAGAGAAACAATGCAAGTGTTTCTCTTCAGTTAAAGGTATATAACTTTTCCACTGATTTGTTTTATATATAGATACAGATACAGATACAGATTTAGATATAGAATCGATCTGTCTCATATATCTCTTGCTGTTTCTGAGGCTGATATTCACTTGAAGATAGGCAGTGAAATCTCCTGACTTTTATGAAACAGTTGAGGAGTACCTAGTTTTTATAGCATGTCACATGCTATAAAGTGGACATGTATATGAATATTGTATGTCTTTATGATGTACTAGGAATAATTGTAGGAGCATTGCCCTCACCAAACGTACCAGAAACAATGGTAGGGAACTTACCATCACCTAGCTCATGTCCTTTTTTTAAAAAAAATCTTTATTAACTTGAGTGTTTCTTATTACATTTCGATTGTTATTCCCCTTCCCAGTTTCCGGGCCAACATCCCCCTAACCCCTCCCCCTCACCTTCTATATGGGCTTCCTTTCCCCATCCTCCCCCATTACCACTCTCCCCCCCCCATCAATCACATTCACTGGGTGTTCAGTCTTGGCAGGACCAAGGGCTTCCCCTTCCACTGGTGCTCTTACTAGGCTATTCATTGCTACCTATGAGGTCAGAGTCCAGGGTCAGTCCATGTATAGTCTTTGGGTAGTGGCTTAGTCCCTGGAAGCCCTGGTTGCTTGGCATTGTTGTTCATATGGGGTCTCGAGCCCCTTCAAGCTCTTCCAGTCTTTTCTCTGATTCCTTCAAAGGGGGACCTATTCTCAGTTCAGTGGTTTGCTGCTGGCATTCGCCTATGTATTTGCTGTATTCTGGCTGTGTCTCTCAGGAGAGATCTACATCCGGTTCCTGTTGGCCTGCACTTCTTTGATTCATCCATCTTATCTAGTTTGGTGGCTGTATATGCATGGGCCACATGTGGGGCAGGCTCTGAATGGGCATTCCTTCAGTCTCTGTTTTAAACTTTGCCTCCCTATTCCCTGCCAAGGGTATTCTTGTTCCCCTTTTAAAGGAGGAGTGAAGCATTCGCATTTTGGTCATCCTTCTTGAGTTTCATGTGTTCTGTGCATCTAGGGTAATTCAAGCATTTGGGCTAATAGCGACTTATCAGTGAGTGCATACCATTTGTGTTTTTCTGTGATTGGGTTACCTCACTCAGGATGATATTTTCCAGTTCCATCCATTTGCCTATGAATTTCATAAAGTCATTATCTGGAGGTTCCTCAGAAAATTGGACATTGAACTACCTGAGGACCCAGCTATAACTCTCTTGGGCATATACCCAAAAGATGCCCCAACATATAACAAAGACACATGCTCCACTATGTTCATAGCAGCCTTATTTATAATAGCCAGAAGCTGGAAAGAACCCAGATGCCCTTCAACAGAGGAATGGATACAGAAAATGTGGTACGTCTACACAGTGGAATATTGCTCAGCTCATGTCCTTTAAGGGTAAGAAGATATATGGTAATTTGCGGAAGTGTGTTTTCTAACAGCATCTCCAAGGCAGAGGATCAAACCCATATATTTTTCCTCCCTTAGAATTTGGTGCCCAGTTATTTGGTGGTGTATTTGTAGAGTGTATTAAATCTTTCATCATTACAAAGAACGGTTCCCTCCAAATGGTAGATTATTTCTCAAGGAAGACTGTGAACATAGACACAGGGTGAGAAATATGGTACAGTCAAGGAATTCCAAGTTCTCAGTCAGGGACTAAATGATCATTATTATAGATAGAATTGTCTGCTACCTAACTCCATGTAAGACAGTGTTCCAAATGCCTGCCTTCTTTTTTCTACTTCTAACAGTGTAGAATAAATACTAAAATTAGTTTCAATTACAACTGGAAAGGCAAGTGAACAAAGACCTCAAAATACCAAAACATAGAGTTAATTGATTTCACTGGAGTCGAACTCCAATTTCTTATCTGAGTAGAAATTCCAGTTTGTGTTATCTGATCCTGGAGAATCCTCATTTAAAAATTACATAGCATAGCTAAGAATGGGAGATAAAGCCACCCCCTCCATACATATACAAATACATTGGCAAAGACTGTTAAAAACCCTACGCTATGTTGTTTGAATCTTATTCTGTTGTAAATGGAAAATATGAAAAGTTTTGGAAGAGTTCTGGTAAAACAGTTGTCAGGCCGTTTGATAAGCTTAGAAAGACAACTTTCTATTCTTCACTGGTGTCACCGAATCGTTAGGACTGTATTCCAGTTGCTCCTGGGAGGAAGCTGGGGAGGAATTGCTGAACGTGGAGGACGGTTGTTTTCTCAGCCTGCTGTCCTCTGTTGAACTTACCGCACATTGTTTTCTGTTAAGCATCATTGGGCACGCCGGAGAATGTCTAGGCTACAGATCTCGGTGATCATGGTCAGCAGGCCATCGCCAGCTGTTGCACTTGTAAGCGGTGAGGAGCCCTGTCCTGACAGCAGCTTGTTGCATTAGGACATTATGGTGACCAGAAAAGTTGATGGAGTTGACCTAAGTCTTTGGGATTTTACTGAGGGGGTCGCATGCGGTACAGGAAGCCTTGAGTCTAGTCACCTGGAAACTTCACTCAAGAAATCACCCAGATGGGGCAAAGATAACAGCAGAGTCTGCATTGGCGTCATGTCTGGATGCTTGTGTCTGGTGATCAGGTAGAAGAAAAGCAGGGAAACCAAGCATACATGTAACTATACAGAAGGCCGAGAGTCCATAGGAAAGCAAGCAGGAAGAACAAAGTGAGAGCCAGTTATTGGACGGCATGGCCGTTGGCACAGTGCTTTTCAGCAAATATCAGATACCCATTCCCTGGACAGTGCCAGGGTCTACAGGCGACCCTAGGAATCCAAGTTTCTCGATCCAGATTCCTCAAAAGTGATGAAAATATGCAAATTGAGAAAGAGGTGGAAAATGTGATGGTGTTAAGGAACCGTGGTAAAAAAACAATCTGTCTCTTGATAGATTTATCAGTATTTTTATAAATCAGATACATAGAATAAGCAGAGTGTATCTCCCAAGAGTTCAGCAGCTAGCACTATAGAAATACGTGGCCACACCAGTCTCAGAACTCCGTGAAACCTTTTGTTGTTGTAGTTTAAGAAAATCAAACAACTCTTGGCTCTTGGCAATCAGTGAGTCCTCAGCGAGTCAAGTAGGAAAATAAACTTTAATTTCAAAAGGAAAATAGGAGTTTGGATGTAAGTATCATGGAATTTGTATATCAGAGATACTGTCTGTCACACCTGGTCACAAAATACTTGTGGGAGCCCTTTTCAAAATCCTGTGCCTTGACTTTCTTTGCAAAGATTTGTCTCTTTTCTAAAAAGTTCATGAAGGCTTCTGCCCTGGGTGAAAAAGTGGACTTTTCTCCCCGACACATGGGTCTCTCACATGGTTCCTCTCTGATGGTCATTGGTTAGTAGGAGCGTTCTGCCCTCTGGAGGAGACTCTTCCGCCCCCATGTGCAGGGCAGTGGACCAGCTGTTTGTGTGATTCCTGGAGACTCAGGAGTCAGACTCCGTTTTGCTGGGAGCCGGCTCTAGTTTTAGAGCTCCTTGCAGAGGGACAGACGGAAGGTCGGCCTGGTGAGAAGGCAGCTGGGGTTCTGAGCCTCCTTGCCTCTCTCTCTTTATGACCCCATCACACGGCTTTGCTCCCTCCCCTGAAAGAAAAAATCTTTCTCTGAGAGTGTTCAGATGAAATATTGGTCCCCTTAAAGGCTTGAAATGAATGTTTATTACCACAGCATGGGCTGTCCCACTTTAAACTACCACATTGTAAATCACACTTGAGCTCCGAGCCAGGCTGGCCTTTGGCTGCATTAGCCTAACAGCTCCGTGGCAGGGTGGTGGTGTGCTTCCCTTGCAGTGTTTTTTAGCAATGTCCAAGTGAGCCAAGAAGAACCTTTTTTTTTTGTTTGTGAGGGTATTCTACTTCTCTCATGTCTCCTTTCCTGAATAAAGATTAGAAAGAAAACGGGGAACTGTAAACACTGGGACTAAAGCATACCCAATCCCACATTTATTCTTTTTCAGTCTGTACTTGGAGAGGTAAAAAGGAAAATCTTAACTTTTGTCAGTCCTATTTGTAAAGGGTCTCGTTGGCTCTTCCTTCCCCCTTTATTATCCTAGACAGTTATATCGAGGTTGTCTCTTCCTCAGAGACTTGGGTGGGACTGTCTGAGGAGTTCCAGGATAGTGAGCTTCTTCCCTTCAACTGAGGAGGTCAGAGACAATCCTTAAGAGGCAAGTAAGGGTAAGAGGCCTAGAGTGCAATTAGCTTCCATATTGATTCTTCGCCATACCGTGTCACAACTGCACATGCACAGGCATGCTCAAAAGCCACCCCTCCTTTGCACCCTGCCCGTGTTGATGGCTACTTGTTCAAGGAACAAGGAATCACAAATGCCTGCGTTCCCTCCTTGCAAGCACCAGTTGCCATGGGCAGTGTTATGGGATATAAAACTTGGTCTTTAACAAATGTATTACACTTCTGCTTAATGATATAAAGACATAAATATGAGAAATACCAAATAACTAGACAAAGGAATGCATGGTGGATGTTCAGGTAGTACAGCTGAACATAGCATCGTAGTGTATTGAGTGTCAATGTGACCAGGAGGAGTCAGCTAAGGTCTTTCTGCTGTGGTATGAAGGGCTTAAAACAAGGACGTTTCCCCTGCCCCTCAAAGCCAGCTGCTTTTTTGTACACATCCCTGCACGCCTCAGAAGAAAGGAGCCATAGGAAAACAGAGTGGGTGGATAAGGAGGCCCCTTGGGGATCCTGCTTTGGGAGTGGTTGTCAGATGCTCTGTTGTAAAGACTTCCAGCTATGCTCTGCACATCAAAAGGGTAGACATTCTCAGTATGCAGATAGCACAGTTTTGGGACCCACTACATTGTATTTACTAGACTAATTTTCCAAGCGATAAAGTTTTTTATTTATAATTTCTTTTGGTTGGTCATTTCCCTATACAAACAATTACGCACTGCAGAGTTCTTATCTGAAATGCCTCAGACCAGAAGCGTTTTGGATTTCAGAATTGTTTTCTAGATTTTGACGTGTTCATACATACATAAGTGTAGATACATCATGTGATATATCAGGAGCGGGCCCCAGGTCTGAACGCAAAATTCACTTAGGTTTCAGAGATGTGTATGTGTGATTTTATCCAGCGTTTTTTTTTTTTCTTTTTTTTGTTACTGCGCCTGTGTCTTGAGTTGAACCCATCAAACGATGGCAGGTGTGCAGTGTTCGACTCGAGTTGTCACATGAGTGTTGGAGAACTTTTAAGACTTTGAAGTGTTTTGCTCTTAGACGCTCAGATGAGGAGGGCTCAACCCATAGTTCATTATTTCTTTAAACGCGATTCCTTTTCATGCATCCCACAGCACTGCGAGGGTGTCCTTGGTGCCGCAGGCTTTTACTTTTTTCTTTCCCCTATTGTCAGAGTGATTCTTTGCAGTACTTGCTTTGCATATTTACCAGAAAGGAATAACTTTTTTTTATATCATCATCATAATAACTTGGAAGGAGACTCTAAAACAGCTGCTTTCTTTTGGCAGTAGGCCAGTTTGCATCGTCACCTGGTGGGGCTGGAAGATGCGAGGAGGTTGTTGCCCAGCGTCTGGTGGCATGTAGCTCCCTTGGTCTCCTTCCACCCTTCATGACTTCGGATTACAGAGTAGCGTGCACTTCTTTGCACGTGGGATAGACCAGTGTGCACTTCTTTGCACGTGGGATAGACCAGTCTACACCGACTTGCCTTCCTGATAAGTTCTCACGGGCTTTACCAGCTCTTAGTGGGTTTCATAAGCTGGATAATCCCAACCTCGGTTTTCTTCTCTTTATTGGAACCACTGGTCTTTCTTCGATTTCCTCTGTGTCTCAGAGAGCCATCATCATTTGCCTTCTTCGGTGTTAGCATCTTTGTTATAAGCAGCTGGTCATAGCCTAGTATCTTATCATAATTACTTTAAGGACAAGCCAAGCAGGCACTCGGTTGCTCCCCTTAGGCTGGAATGGCATTGTGGCATTCAGTAAATCACCATGCTTAAGGACTTTCGACTTATCACAGTGGCCTTGGACTTCCAGTTGCATACTGAGCGAGAAGGGAAGGACACACATCTAATTTTTCAGTCTTGTTCTCTACTACTGCATTATTAGTGTTGAAACTACACAAAGGTCCATTAAGTCTAAGGTTGCCTTAAGGGGAGGTTATCTCTGATGTTAAACTGACAACATCCTTGATGTACTCAACAGTATTGCAAAGACCTCTCCCCACCCCCCGTCCCTCAGAAGTCAGCAGCTTTTATTTATACATCCTTGCATAACTCAGAAGAGAGGAGCCATATAGAAAACATTTTAACACAGTGCACTGATGACCAAGGACTTTCAAAGAGCATCTCCCCAGAAGGGAACGATCATTTTCTTTATAAAGTGCTGCTCTGTCCTGTCTCTGTCGTGAATGTTTGCTCTCTGCTACCTAAATCCTCATAGTGGGGCTCACATTTATTATTATTATTTTGAAAAAAATAGTTGTGAATGCGGGGACTATTTTATATGAAGACATCCTCTCTCAGGGATTAGTTTACTGCATAATCTGCAGTCCTCTGACAACAAATAAAAATGGAAATTAAAATTTTCTTACCTTAACATATCCATAATAATGCTGTTGGAAGCTCGGGGTCAGAAAGAGCGGGGAGGTAAAAATGTTTAGGGAGAGAATGAGCTAAGCGCATAGCAGATGAGGTCAGCAGCCAGGGCAGGGCCTGCAAAGGGACTGGGATGGTGTGAGTGGAGGCCTGGGTCTCCCAGGCCAGCGGTGGGAAATGCCAATGCCAGGCTGCTGACTTAGTCCCTGCCAGCTCATTGCTTCGAGGAGCACGGCAGGGAGAGTGCACATTGGCATTGCAGTTCTGTTTGAGGATTTAAAGCAGCTTCGACCGAGTTTAATCAAACGGGAAAATAGGTTTAGCTACATGGGGGTGGTGGTGGCAGTTTTTCTTTCCGTATATGCTCAGTTAATTGCATCTGTTGTTGTGGACTGCTTTATTTATTTTCAATTAAAAAATTAGAAGTCATCACTTTCTGTATTAGACTTGCTTCCATTAGTTATTGGTGAGTAGTTTGGCTCTTGTTTTCCCTTCTAACAATGACTAATAAATAGAACTCAGATTAATTAATTCCATTTGTTCCACAAACATTTTGTTTTAGTACTTAAGCATATGTCAAATGCTGGGCCGAGAGTATTTTTTTAAGAAGTAAAGAAAACAAGTTAAATGCTGAAGGAAAGCAGACGGCAGGTTTCTGAGTAGCAGCAGGCTTTCTTATGCCTTCATAGTGGGGTTTCTGGTCACTGGAAGGTGAATGGGGATGGACTGAGGCAGTGAGGACAGCAGGTGAAAAATAGCTCTTACCCACAGAAGGATGACTAAACTTGAAAGCTTAGACTAAAGCAGTAGACACCCTCTAGCATTTACACTTCATTCAGGGTATCCTTTAGGTCAGCTTTTGTTTAGTATAGCAATGCCCAGGCTCCATCCCAAGCCCTCCCTTGAGCTGTGCATGGGCTGGCTAGAAACAGAAACTGGGTAGACTACAGCGTTCCTCTTTGTGTTGAGTATACACCTGGGGAGTATTGCTCTGAGTATGGGCTGCTTTTGAAGGTTATCCCTGGAGAGCTAACTCTCCCACAGATGAATGCTCCTCTCTACTGCCATCCACCGCAAACACGCCCCATGTCACATGACAGGTGCTGATCCAGTGGCCGAGGAGAGAATGGAGTGGTAAAATCAGTCCTGCTTTTGTTTCAAATCTGTGCCGCTCACTCGTTGAAATGGTCAGATATTCATGGAGCATCCACCAGGAGAGGAGGTGGACACTGATTCAAACCAAGAGACCTGAAGGGAGGTTAACGTCAACTCCCCAATAAAAATCATGCATTTAAACCCAGAAGCCGCACAAGCCTTGATCCACAGTCTCCATCGGCTGGAGTTGCTCAGCCGTAATCTCGGTTGGCTTTTTACTCAGTGCTTGCTTTCTTGTCTCTGATTTCTGGACGGCTCGGCCTTCCCCTGGATTCCGTACCTACCTGTAATTGTGTTACATCTTTGCGAACCCCTTGCTTTTCAGTCTAGGGCTTGGCTGCTGTCTTTGACTTTCATCATTGAATTGTCAGAGTTTGGAAGTATCCCACCTGGACCAGTCTCGAAGCCTCCTCCAAAGGCTGCTGGTAGACTTGGAGACGTACGTTACTGAGCTTATAAAATCATGGCTCTTACATGCCACCCACATTTTAGAAACACGCCAGTTACTACAAATGAAGGTGTAAACATTGGAAGAAAACTATTCGAATGGTGGCATTTAAAACTGGTCGAGACATGCTTTTAACTAGAGAGTTTTGCTGTATTCGTCCAAAGCGGCACGTGAATTAGGACTTGGAAGAAGGAGATTGCCACAGCATAGCCTGGGACTATCCAGGAGCTGAAGTTGAGGTAGCGTTGAAGCATGTGTGGGAAGTGAATGACTTGTGTCTAGCTTGCCTTTCTCTAAGGAAGAGATGAGACAACTCCTCATATATAGAATTATAAACTAGTCGGTGCAGGATGAGGCTCACGTGCAAATGAAGCATCTCTCGAGAAGGAAAAGCAAACTGGTTCAGGAAACGATGTGCAGTTAAAATCGCTGTGAAAGCGAAAGCCTGGTCTCCTTAACAGCCAGGAAATTAGAGTTCCTGGTTCTCCTCTCCCAGTACAAGAAACCTGTAAGATTAAAACATTGCACAGAGGCAAGAATTTTCTTGAAACCAAATTCAAGAAGTGTTCATCTCATGATCCTTTCGATGAAGAATCTTGGATAGCAGCACAGAACTTGGCCTCTGGTATTTCTTTTCAGGAGTGAAAAAAAAAGTTCTTAAATAGCATTTTCTTAGATTGAACTTCCTCGGAAGCCAAGGGCTTGTCTTCATTGATTTATAGCATCAGGCTGGCTCTTCGGGGCCCCAACCAGTTTCTTGTCTGTTTTGTTTCCTGCGGTGAGCTCTGAGGAGGCAGCCCTGGGCTTAGACTGGAAGAAGCTCTGTTGACAGGGAAGGGGCCGCAGTTAGTACAGGAGAGGAGACCTGACACCCAGCAAAGGATGCTGTGAGCTACGTGTGGCTTAAGAAGAACCACATCCCACGGGCAATTAGAACAGTTACCATCCTTAATTTATGATTCAGATTTTCATATCACCTGGAGCAAGGGTATCTCTGCGCACACAGTGCAAAGAATGTCGAGATAGATCACGCAACTTTTCAAAAAGGAAAGTCTGAAGTACTTCTCCTTAGTACTCAGTGTACCTGCATCCTACAACACAGATGAGATTTTAGCAGGGAAAATCAAGCTACTTGGAAGAGTAAGCTTGCTGCTCATAGACCTAAGTGTCTCCTTTGGAACTTCGTTGTCTTTTATTCTAAATATATATCCAATAATTTGGTTGCAAGGATGGAAAGGACTGCATTGTTTTGTTCTACCCGTAACAGGCGTCTATCACAGAATGCCTCGCTCTAGAGTTTGAATATGGACAGTGTTGAAGAACACAGTCTGATTCTGGACACGCCGCCTAGTATCTTTACATTCAGGGTCCTCTCACCACACTTTATTCCCACATGGTCGAAGACCAGCGCTGTGTTATTGTTCAGAGCTACCCTCTGAGCCTAGCGTCATTCCTAGTACACGGAATTCCTTAAATACTTTCTGTTAAATACAAATTAGGGGTTGGAGAGATGGACCCACTGGTGAAATGCTTGCCGTTCAAGTGTGAGAACCTGAGTTTGGATCTCCAGAGTCCGTGTAAGAGCCGGGGATGACAGCCCATAGCCATAATCTCCAGCACTGGAGGGACGGAGGACATGGGAAGATGCGTGGAGATCACTGGCCACCCATTGTACCCGATCACGTCGTTCAGTATTTCCCAACCTTTGGGCCTCACCCATCTGGTTCACCTCAGACCACCGGAAAACAGAATTTACATCACAATTCATAAAAGTAGCAAAATTACAGTTAAGAAGTAGCAGTGAAAATAATTTTATGGTGGCCACAACATGAGGAACTGTAGTAAAGGATTGTGCCATTAGGAAGGTTGAGAGCCACTATCTAGCTGTAGGCTCAGTAAGAGACACTGTCTCAAAACAAATGGAGAGGAATCAACCTCTGGTCTCAACGTGGACTCCCTCATGCACTCACACACAAACACAGACACATATTTATGCACAAAAAATATAGATGGCACAGCTTCTCAGTTTCCTGTGTGTATGTGACATGGACACAGCACCAAATTATTTTAAAACCAAGGGAATATTTAGATATATTCAACGAAAAGGGAATTGGAGGACGCTCCTTTGAAGTCCAGTTTGATGGGTGTGTGTGTACGGAGACATGCATTGTCCACACAGTTTCCATTTGCATAAAGCCTAAGGAGCACTGAGCGTAAGGCCCGTGCAGCTTCATTGGTCCACAGTCGTCTGTACTAAGCAGAGAGCTGCCATCACCCCGTTCAGTTCAGCGAGAACTTCTGAAGTGTGTGCTCAACGGCAGAGTGGCCGTGTGTCAGCTGCCAAGAGCACAGAACCCTTAGCAGTTGGCAGGGAAGATGGACATACACAGACGGTTTGGGTCTGCTGAGTGAAGTCCTTGATAATCTGAGGTTTTCGAAAATAGAAACATTTTCTCAGTTGACGAGAAGCTTTATGTTTTTAAACCTTAGCTCAGTTATCATTGTTTTGGATGGTTTTTTTTGAGTTTTCACTAGTCACATGATGAGTCTTTGTAATGCGATTTGATATATCCCCTTTAGACGATACCACCCCCTTTATAAAAGAAATACTTGTCCAGGAGAGGAAGTTCTCAAAGCGTACAAAGCTATGAAGAACATGACCACCTATCAGGCCATCTCTCAGGAATACACATGATCAGCATTTCTATGCATTTTCTGCTTTTCCTTTTACTTTGGGTATCTTTTAAAGTTATTCCAGTTACAGTGCTTAAACAATTTTATGCTTTGCTTTTTATACTTAGGATTATGCCATAACCATTTTTGAACGTTATAAGTTGTTTCTATAAACAGAATTTTAAGAGCTGTATACTAGCATATCTTTAATTCACTGCAATTTATTAGACTCCTCATCACTGAAGATCTAATTTTGTTCCAGAATTTTACATCTTAAACAGTATTCTAAAAGCTGGCTTTATACAGAAAACTGTCAATTTTCTAATTTATGTCACATAAAAAATGCATTAATGTGGAATGGGGTCAAGGCATATAACCTTATTAAATATTTTGAAAACGTGTTGTCAGACGATTCTGTCAAAAGTGGTATCAGTTTATACCCCTGATGGCGGTGGAGGAAGGTCTAGTAGACTGTATCCGCACCAGCATTGTCCGTTCCCCATTATCATTTTGTAATTTTTGCTAATTTAATTTGATAGATTAGCCAGGAATCATTGAATTTTATAGCTTGCATTTCTGCTGAGCCAAGTCTTAAAATCCTCAGGTGGACAGAATTGAGGAGCTCATGAAAAGACCTTTGAGTAGTTAATGAGTTTCCAATCCACTAAAATAATTCACTCCATATATAAAAATAGATATCTCTTTTACAAGTTAAATTCCCTTTAAAAATTGTACACAAGACTGTCCATGCTTGTGAGCAAATTGATGTTTCCATTGTTACTCTCGAAGAATTCATGCCATGTCCCCTGTGTGATTTTATGTAAACAAGGCGAGCCTAAAGCTCCCTCTTGAAATGAGAATGTTTAATATAAAGCAGATAAACAAATTAAATTATTCTTGAGAACTCTGAATTCATCCTTTAGGAATGAAATGTATGGTATCAACTGTTTATCTCAGTCCCCTTACCACCTATCCGAGAAGCGAGAAGCCTCCTTCCTAGGTTGCCCCAACCTCTGCCTTACTTACTCTGCCAGTGATGACTGGAACCTCGCAACAAGGCATCCTTACTGGCTTGGAGAAGACAGAAGTAGGTGTCCAAGAGTAAGTCAAGTAGGTGAATGGCAACCAGCGAGAGATACCCGGGTCACTCTGAAGAACCCTTCTATTAACATCTTTGCTCCTAACCCTGTCTGGTTATGGGACTGATCCATCTTCCTCCCAAGGAGGAAACTCTGTTGGTTCCCAGCTTTTCTCTCATTTCTAGAGCCAGAGTGAAGAAGCATTGAATACATCAAGCTTATCTGATGCCTTATCTATGCTTCCAAAGGTACAAGGGTGCATGCTCTGACTCTAATGGAGTCCTGTAGTATAACCTAATGATGGAGAATTACACAAATGACTGAACTTGGGGAACCTGTGTTGTTCGTCCTCCCTTGTTACATCATCTTCCACTCCAGCCCTCAGTTCCTTTGCCTGGATGTGCTCAGTCTCGGGGGTTGCAGGATTCAAATCGGGGCTGCTCTGGGATGTTTGAGCAGAAAAGGCCGACCTGTCCTCCTCTGTCTCAATGGAGAAAATCTACAAAGTAGCTTTGAAGTTCCTTAGCTATCTTCCCCTCAAGTTAGGAGTTTAGAAGACTGGACTTTTCCTCACTTGAAACATTCATTTTCTGGTTGATACCAGGCACTGTGAAGGTTCAGGATTGGTGCTTGGTTCAAATACTTGCATGACTCTTTAAGAAATGTTTATATTTAAGGAGACCGATTAACACAGGCGCGGCCTTGTATGATGGAGTAGAAATGTTGTTAGCTTCTAATGTCTGAGGTAAGAGCTCAGGACAGAAGGCCATGCTACCTGACACATGTTAGCTTTCTTTCCAGCTCCGAACTCTGGATCAGTCAAAAGCAAGTTGTGCATATTTTCTTTCCTGGTGTGTTCTCTTTGAAGGCCAGAACGTTTCTGTGTGTACGTACCTAAGCTGAACACATGAGTTTCTATCTCCCCCATTTTAACTCACTCATTGTTATGACTGCCATCTTAACTTCCTAGAAACAATTGAACATTTCTACTTCATTAAATGGTTTCTGTTGAAGTTGGAAGAATTGGGTTCAGTATGTGTTTTCGCTTGTTAGGTATTGTGCAAGAAGAAACCAAGGAGCAACTAAGATACTCTTTGCTTTCAAAAACTACGCATTATAGTCTTGTAGACTTAAATAGTAGTTATATTGTTTCTCACTATAATTATTTCTGAAATTGAAAGGGGCATATAAGGGAGAAACATCTTAATTCAGGTAGTTAAATGAGAGTAAATTGCACACTCTATTTTCCGTGGTTTTTGGGATGAATTTGGGATCTCTTGCATGCTTGGTAAGTGCTCTGCTACTTAGTCAGTTCTGCAACCCAGGAGTCGTCCTTTGTGTCACAAGCACCCTTTTCCTATTGTTGAGACTCCTCCACCGTAGAAATCTTTTTTCATTTACTGCCAGTCAAAAACATGAACAACCATTCTGGACATACGGATTTCAAGGCCAGACTTAATCACTGCCCGCTTTGATACCAGCTCCCGTCCTTTCAAACACACAGCTGCTTGGCAGCCAGGCCCACACTCTAGTTCATAAAAAGCCTTTCAGGTCATTAAAAAATGTTTTATTAATGGGCACATCAACAGGATAAAGGAGGTCAGTATGCTAAAGTGCACATAAGAATGAGAATGGCATTTTCCCCCTCTCCCTCTTGGCTCAGCAGGAGCTCCTATTACTGAGCTAAAAAGTTACAGAATGAGCCAGGCACCCGCTGCTCATTTGGTGAGCTGAACGGATTGCTAATGTGAAGGGTACAAAACATGTAACTGTCATCTTTCTACACCCCGTGCTATCACTGATAGCCCGGAGTGATTACTAGTGACAGAACCATAATAGCAGGGATGATGTGCGTCCCAGTTAAAGAGCAGTGTGAGTTGGGAACACTCTCCCTTCAGGCAGGTCTGAGTCCAGAGAGGCTCGGGAGATTGGACAACACAATGTCTGTGACATGCGTGCACCTCTTGTGATGCCCACGAAGAAAGTCAAAAGGACTGCTCACACCATGGACCTGGGTGCTGGTCCTGAATCACTGTGGTCTGAGAATTCAGTTCCCAAAGCTGACAGACAGGAGCCCACACTTGAGCCACGTTTTGGAAATAAACATTTCTAACTTTGATCATGGAACTAGGGTCTTTGATTAGAGCAAATGAAGCCGAGCATTTACATTATGTAACAGAAAGAAGTGCAAGAAAGATTATCAGGAGAGTGACCTGCTTGTCGTGGGTTCATTTTGCACCGTGATCATGGTCCAAGTTCTCAGGTCAGCCCAGTGACAATCTCTGCTGGTTTCAAAAGCTATGCTAGAGACCAGTGCCATTTCCACCTGCAGATAATCCAGTCCTGTTTTATAAAAACTAAAACAAAAAAACAAACAAAAACAAAACAAAATTAAAAAAACCTTGGTTGGGTGAAAAATTTCTTAGTTACATTTCCCATTCCTGTGACAAAATATCTGATGAAAACCCCTTATGGTGGTGTTTTAATTGCTTTTAAAATGCTGTGATGAAGCACTATGACCAAAGCAACTTCCAAAAGAGAGCGTTTAGTCAGGGGCTTGCTTGCTGTTTTAGAGGGTGAGGCCATGACCTTTGTGGGAGGGAGCATGGCAGCAGGCAGGCATGGTGCCTGAGCAGGAGCTGAGAGACCACACCCAGTGACACACCTCCTCCAGGAAGGCCACACCTCCCAATCCTGCCTAAATGGTGCCACCAATTTCAAATTAAGCATTCAAATTGATGAGCCTTTGGAGGCCAGTTTCATTCAAACCGCTATGAGTTTGAACGGGTTATTTGTCTCAGAGTTTGAGGGACTGCAGTTCTTAATGGCAGGAAAGGCATGGTGGCTGGGGCATGAGATGGTTGAAATTCTTTGTGTCCACAGTAAGGAAGCTGGAAGAGCGCCATGGTGTTATCCAGCTCCTATTCAGGGTGGGTCTTCTTCCCTCAGACTCCTAAAAATATTATCACAGACTTATTTAGAGGTGTGTTTCCTAAGTCATTTTCAATCTAGTGGGGTTGATATTGAAGGCTACCCATGGTAGATGAGGAAGACGATGGGGCCAGGACTAGAACTCGGAGGCTGGGTGCTATATTAGTCAACACCTCTATTAGGTGTTGCAGAGTGGGTGTGTGCTCTTGCCCATCCCCCATCTCTAAGCAGACAGTCCATTAACATTATGCTGAGAGCATTGACCGTCCTGACTTCATTGTAGAAAAGAAAATGCTGAACTTGGAAAACCGAGGCAGATTCCATGAGGGACAGATTATTAGAACTTCAGGAACACAGTTTTTGTTCTATTTCAATTCCCCTAAGAACCCCACCAAGGATTTTGAAGAGAGGCTAGGAGAAAGGTGGACGAGATGTTGCCGCAAAGAGGCATGCCTTTATTTCCTGTGCCCCAGTCATGGGACTCTGCATGTGACCGACCATCCTGTAGCTCTTTGCACGAGTGGCCTCGCAACAGAGTCTTAAAAGCACAGATGTGGCATTTCTAAGTTACTGTGCATACCCAGTTATGACCCATCCATAACTGGTATGTCCTGACTTTTTGCCTAGATTGAGCTTACGGTCCCAGCTGTTGGCTTCGGGTTCTGTGCTTGTCAGAAATCTGAGCTGTGCAGCAATTTAAGTGCTTTGGGCACAGAAAGTTTTTGTTGTTGATGTTAATGTTGTTGTTTGTTTCCATTTGGCCACAAACACACCTAGGAATGTTGTCAAGTGTATTTTCATTTTACATAATACCATGCAGCAGGAAATGAGAAATGTTGCACCCATTCAATCAATTTAATTTTAAAAATATGTACTGAGTATTTTAACTAGGTCCCAGGTCCTGCTGCTCACACCGGGGGAGTTGTCACATGACATAAAGGCCACACTGCCCCTGGTCTTAGATCACGTGTATTCATTGCTGATTCCTGATGGTCTTATTATCCCTCCATCTTCCTCATGAACATTCAGCCATTTGCCCTTCTAATCAAATACTTCTCTCGCATTAAATTAAAGTTGACAGTGAATCAATGATTGTCTCATTTTGTCAGAAACCAATAAGGAGGAGATCTGCCATTACATTGACCACTCGTGAAGCGGTCCTCTTGGCTGTGCTGTGGAAACCCCTTCCCTGCCAAGTCCCGGGGCACTAATTTTTAGTGCCTTCTTGAAAGCACGGATAGGAATTTACTATAACTAGGCAAATAGTGTATCCAGCTCTGTGGCGTGAGAACTCTTAGACATTCCATCTGGCCTCTTTTCCCTCGAGTCAGAAGGGCAAGAAATCTAAGCTAATTTTAAAAAAGTGCTAGGGACTAACAGCCTGGATACTCATGGACGCACTGTGAAGGAAGCTGTCGGACATACCTTTACTAGTGGTCCTTATGAAAGGATAAAGCACCAATAGTACTTGGGTCTCGGTCTCATCACACAGCTCAAGATTTTCCAACATGTTTTTTAAAATCATATGTATTATTGCCGTAAAATATGATATTGGCCATTTTTTTTTTGGTCAGGCTGATGAAAAAAATCCCTTTGATTTTTTTTTAAACACATAAGATAATAGTGAATTTATTGGAATAAGAGAGTTAGTGCAGATTTCTTGTTCCTCTGGTTGGCTAAATTCGAAAGAACTTATTATCCATTTCATATGCTCTTGTGGCTTTATTTAAAGTCTCTGGGATACACACATTCTCGTTCTTCTTGTTGTTCCTCTGTGTAGGTGGAGGGTCTCATTATATATTCCAGGCTGCCTTAAACTCATGCCCCTTCTTAGTCTCCCTGCTGCTGGGTTATGTGCCTGGCAACCATGTATGACAGCTCTATTTAAAATCTGTACGTGCAAAATCACCTCTCCTCTGATCTGGATGTAGGAGGTTTGGGAATTCAGCTGAGGACATTGCCCAGGTTTTCATCATGCATGCGCAGCGCCCATTGGAAATTTAGACATTTTCTAACGGATGTTCCTTAGGTTTTGGTTAGCTGTCTATGCAAAAAGTTGACAATGCCCTTGCTCAACAGTCATCTAAACCACACTGCAAATGCATTTGCTTATAAGCACTGCATTGAAATACGTCGACGAGGAAAATCCCCTCCCAGTTTCCTAGAAGTGCACACAGAGTACTGCCTGTTTCCTGAGTTGGTTTCGCCTATGGGAAACACCTGTGGTCAGTACTTAGGCAATCAGGACCACTTCAGATTCCTGTCAGGGACTGTAGCAGCCTTGATAAATATGCTTCTGGAGCCCCAGGAAGAGAGGTCGGGATCGGCTGTCCTTTTCCCTGCATTCTACCAGCTTCCTCTGTGAAGGTAAATCATCAGGAAACAAAGTACCTCGGCTGTATTATTTCAGCTCCTGGCAGAAATGCCATCACTCAAGTAAGATTTAATATCATGCCTGCAGCGTATGGAAGGGAAAATGTGCTTCTTTTGCTCCATACAGTTGAAGACATTTATATGAAACAAAGTTTCTGTCTTTTACAGAACAGAGTTGAAGACATTGTTAGGTGTCCCTTTTGAAAGAGATTCCATACAATTTTTTTTTCTCCTTGCAATTAAAGCCAAGGGAAAGGAATCTACCTTGCATGTTTCATTGTTGGAAAAGAGGTAACTCTACTGTACAGGTCTCCCTTTACCTGCTTTAGCAGCAGGCCAGGCAGGATGACTTCAGTTCTCAACTGGAGCAACCAACATCTTACACAGATCAACATCCCTTTCTTCCCTTTGCCTCATTTCTGCGGTCATAATTAATTATTTAGTTGCTGTTCTGTGGCTGTTCTGCACCACTGTTGGCAGACTCTACCCCTCATCCCTGCCCTCTGCCTCTGTCTAACAACTAAGTGTTCAGTATGCATTTTGTTAACCTTTGAAATGAGTGGCAGTGATTTTATAAGAATTAACTAAAGAATAGACAAAGAAAATGATGCTTACTTATGCTTACCTGAGTTGGTGATGGTTCATGCCTTAAATAAGTAAACTTAAAAAAAATGTTCGTCCTGGAATCCTCCACTGCTGAACCAGTTCCCCTCTCTTCAGGGGACCCCAACAGTCTGCATAATTGCACTTACGTTACACCATGTCTCAGTTCTAAGAAGACAGTCATTAACTTTGCCTTAGAGGTGTCTAGATTTTTGTTACGAAGGACTTAGTGTGTTGGCTTGGAAACATAATGCATTGAAGGGAGGAGCCTCCAACCAAGCAGTGATGACTGATTTGTTTGAATTAAGCAGAATGTGTCCGAAACTATTAGGCACAACAGATGTTGAGAGTGGCTGATCTCTGCTGTCCTCAGCTGACTTCCAGAAGGGCATATTCAGAGCTCCCTACCTAGTACATACCCTAAGTATTTCTTCCTACAGTAAAACCAAGTTACTCTTTGACCAGACTATGGTGTTTGTTCTGCCAGCTGGACAGCAGTCAGCCTCCATGAATCATCCCCCCCCACCCCCGCCATTTATGATCCCAGATAGAAATAAGTTCAGTGCACATATTCATGTGCTGAAAGGACTACTTACCACAGTAAAAATAGAACTTCATAGTCTTGACAGGAAGAAGTATTTACACAATAATCTGCTCTCTTGTGATTTATCATAGCTGGGACATAACTCAATTGATTTTGTGGTGTGTAGGTGAAACGTTATTAAAATTGTATGTATTCTGCTATGAAGTAAACAGGGAAGAGTGTTACCACTGGATGGTAGGTAAACAAGTACTTGTTTTACTTCTCTATGTCCTTACATTGAATCTTTCTGTAACTTTAGAACGTAAGGAAAGCAGAGCTGAGGTTGAAGGTGGGGAGGAAAAAGTGGCTGCACTCTCGCCTGGTGACTCCCAGGACAGTAAAGAACACCACCAGAGGTTCAGTCACCTCGGGATGAAGCATGCTTTCTTAGGGGATCAGTTGTGCAGGTGGCCGTTGCTGTCTCGGCATTGTAAGGCCTATCTGTAGTGTTTACTTATACAGCTCTCATGAGGCCATTAGCCTCGGCAATGCACACAGCCAGCATTGTGGGATCATGATGAACTGTCCATCTACAGACTGAAGACAGTTCGTACTTAAGAGCACAGTCTTTATAAATAAATACATCAAGACACTATTCTGCAAAAACTGTGTGCAGTTTGATAAGGAGTGTGCGTGTAGTGTAGTTATGTTACCTTGTTTGTGTGTATGAGTGTGTGTGCACTCTGTGTATGCATGTAGAGTGTGTATGTGTTGTGTGTGAATGTGTGTGTATAGCATGTATATGTGGTATGTATGTAGAGTGTGTGTGCATATTATGCATATGTATGCAGAGTGGTGTGTGTGTGTAAAATCTACATGTGGTGTGTGTTTATATGTATGTATATATTCAGAGTCTGTATGTGTTGTATGTGTGTGTGTAGAGTGTGTATGTGGTGTCAATGTAGTGTATATGTGATGTATATGTTTGTAGCATGTGCATGTGGTGTCTGTATGTGTGCTGTGTGTGTATGTGATGTGTGAGTAAGTGTATATGTAAGGTATGTGTGTGCATGTATATAGAGTGTTATGTGGCGTGTGTAGTGTATGTACTCGATACTCCATATTTTGTTGTTATTGAATGGACGATTGTGAATATCTGATCTCTTTGATGTTGGCTTATGTGAATCTTTATGGATCAGTGTACACAAAATTTTTGAATACTACTAACCTATATTTTCTAAGTCAAGGTCATATTTATAGATAAAAGGAGGTATAATGCTGAGTTATTTTTACCTGAGGAAATCTCACTAGGTTTTTTTGTTTTGTTTTTGTTTGTTTTTTAAAGACTGTTTTGTGACAAGTTAATGCAAAGGTGAGGTTGGACAGGGATGGTAGGAGACCCAGAGACCATTCTTACATTCCTGGAGCATATGCCTCCTCCTGTGTGGGGACTATATGTATCCGGGGACATCTAAACTCCAGCAGATCTTGGAGACAATGATAAGAGGTCAGCAAGAGTCCTCAACCTTATATCTTTCCCAGTATCTAACTGCCTGTAATAATTCTGCTACAGTGCCTCACTGCCTGTAATAATTCTGCTACAGCATCTCACTGCCTGTAATAATTCTGCTACAGCATCTCACTGCCTGTAATAATTCTGCTACAGCGTCCCACTGCCTGTAATAATTCTGCTACAGCGTCCCACTGCCTGTAATAATTCTGCTACAGTGTCTCACTGCCTGTAATAATTCTGCTACAGTGTCTCACTGCCTGTAATAATTCTGCTACAGCGTCTCACTGCCTGTAATAATTCTGCTACAGCATCTCACTGCCTGTAATAATTCTGCTACAGTGTCTCACTGCCTGTAATAATTCTACTACAGTGTCTCACTGCTTGTAATAGTTCCATTAAAGTGTCTCACTGCCTGTAATAATTCTTAACTGGCTGTGGGGTGCACTTGAGGAAAGAGTCTCCATTAGAGATTGGAGCTCTCAGCAAGCCTTGCCTGCACGTCAAGAACCAACCATGAACAGAGGGCAGTGGTCTAGAAGCCTCAGCTCCCAGGTCTGAGTGCCATTTCTGCATTAATAACTCCCAGCATGGGCCTGACACCTAGTAGGTGATCAATAAGGATTTATGGAGTATTGAGTGAATTAACCAGCTGTGTAATCTTAGGCAAGCCACTTAATCTCTGTGCTTCAGTTGTTTCACTGGAGGAAAGAGGGGAATGGATTAGGTGACCTCTAGGGCCCCTTTGGGTTGTAAAATTATATGATTCTGTGATTGAGCCTCTGCCTGAGAGGAAGATCAATTTGTCAGGTGTTTGAAAGATGAATTGCAGTGAGAGTCAGGTGTGGGAAATGGGCTGTCCTCAGAATTGTCTCGCATTGCTCCTCTTAACGACTTTCTACCACTGCTTGACATATATACATGACATATATACATATATATTTACATACATACACACATATATATGCACACATACATATGTATACTGTGTGTGTTTGTGTTTATGAACTTGTGTTTATTTTGTGTGTGTGGTATACCCACAGTGCACAGATAGAGGTCAAAAAAACAACTTGTAGGAGTTGAGTCTCTCTTTCCACACCGTTGGTTCTGAGCATTGAACTTGTCATCAGACTTGGTGACAGTTGCCTTCACCTGCTAAGCCATCTCACTGGTTCCCTTATAGTGGGTCTTCTTTCTAGTTTTCAGATGCTAGCTGTCATCCCCTGAGATGCTTATAAACTCTTCAAGGACTGGAGTCATGACTTTTGCCCCTGTGTCTGTGTTTGTTGGAATAGATGAGACATAGTGATTCCTCACGGCTATGCCAGGAGTTCTCAAAGCCTTGCCACTGAGTTCCTTTAATCTTGAGGAAAGCATCACTTCCTCCCTACTGCAGAAGCCGAGTGATAGAGTGGATACTGAACATGACCACTAATCACTGCTCTCGGGCTCTGCACGGGCATCCAGGTTCTGAAGGCGCCTGCGAATTGAGTCAAGACTATAGCAGAGAAGCCAAAGCCTAAGAAGAGACATTGGTTCTGAGCAACGTGGGTGGCTGCGTGGGGGCGGCTCTCCTCCAGGTTCTTGCTGCTGGCTTATGTTGTAAGCTCCTTTTTCAGCTTATCCTGATTTTTCATTTCTTATTAACTGCAACTGTCTGCATCCTGGACTACGTCTGCCCACAAGGAGAATACCCTAAACACCCTTCCCTGTCCTTTTCACTACCTGCAATCCTTCAGCTGTGAAACAGGAACCGATAGGTGCGCTGTTTCCTTGTCCATTGTCCATCAAGTCGGTCATTCTAGTTTGTGTGTGGTGGCACTGTGCTGCAGTGATGTGGAGGACTGGATGCCTAGAGTAATCTAAGGGCACAGTACCTGCATATCTGGGTTGTGGGCCTCAGAGCAGAGGTGGAGACGTGTCTTGGCAGGAAGAACGATGCTTTGCATCTGGAATGTACTGAGATTTTGGGGTGTGTTGGCTTGGTGGAAAGATACCATGTAAGCAATTGGGTAATGAATTTACAACTCGGGGGAAGTTGCTGGGATTGCATTATAGATTTGAAATTAATCATTCAGGGAGAGAATAAGAAGAGAATGGAACTTGAGCCACTGAGGGGACAGGAAGTTTGGAATAGAGAAAGAAGGCAGCTAGGGAACACGGGAAGGACAGAGGTGTTGTCTCAGAAGCCTGGGGGGGTGGCTTTTTCTTAAACTTGACTTCATTCATTCATGCACTCATTCATTCAGTAAATATTTGTACACACTTAGGCACTGTGGTGCGTGCCAAAAGAACCCTAAGCACTAAGGAAATAGTTGCCTTTGTGCAAAAGCTAGCACAGACATGTGGCGCCTGGACAGCCAGCAAGGAAGAAGTGGGCTCATCCTTCTCCAACCACCTCCATCTCCTTCACCGGTAATGCAGAGCAGGATGGGAATGATCAGGCATGGGGAGACCAAGCAGGACAGCAGAGGTTTCTTTGAAGGGGCAGGTAGCACTGGGCCTTAGTGCCATGTTGCCCAGGATTTCATGCACTGAGGGGGAGGCAGGAGCTTAAGAGGGGAAGCAGGTGAGCCACGGGTGGGAAGACTGGCGGGAGTTAGGAACGGGAGGCTTGCTACTCTGATGTTATTGCTGCTGTGGCGGCAAAGCATGACAGTAGGTGACTAAAGCAGAAGGTTGTGACAACACTTTTTCAACCACAAATGTGAAGCAGAGAAAACAAACTGCAAGGAGTGAGGTCTATATATTTCTCAAAGCCCACTTCCAGTAATACTCCCAGTAACATTTTGCCACCTCCTAAGGCCTCCACACCCTTCCCAAGACGTGCCGCCATTCAGGGACCTAGTGTTTGATGTTTGGAGTCTATGGGGGACATCCCTCATTCAGACCACCACAGGAGCTTAAGGATAAGGACTTAGAAGTTTGTTCTAAGAATGACCAGAACAACTCTCCTCAATCCCCATCTCCTAACACTGATGTTCTGTGGAATAACTTTCCACACACAAGCTTTACTCAGGCCACAACAGGTAGAAATTACGTCTCCCTTCTCACAGCTGAGAAAACAGGCTGAAGAAATGGTTTGTTGACTTGAATCCAGAAGTTTTTGTCCTCACAGCTCACAGTGAGCTTCCTCCTAGAGTAGAGGAGAAAAGGCCAGCTCTAAAGGAGTTGAAGCCCATGTCTTCGCCTAGGCCATGGAGATAGCCTCACACCACACTGAAGCCTTACCTCGCCCTGCATCGTAAGAAGTAAACTGAATGGAAGATGAACCCCTACTTGATCAGTGCCAAGGTCCCTTTCCTCCCTGAGAAGGGGCACTCTATAGGACTTGTGTGCATAGCTTTCTTTTCCCTTATAATTTTAGGCAAAAGTAAGGAAAAAAAAAACCAGCAGTTTTTACCTATGGACTTTCAGCTGCTTAAAGAGAGGGACATCGGTGTCCCTTTGATTCTTCCAGCCTTACAGCACTTCTCATGGCTCTGCTGACCCCAGAGCAGCTGAATGTCACTGTAGTCATGTATGTGAAACTCCCATGCCAGGTCCCTTTTCCAACGCCTTTTTGCAGGAAATGGCCTTTGAACTTGTACATCTCTTAATAACATCCTGTTCTTGGGGTTTGTAAACCCCCAGACTTCTGTCAGCACTGGCTAAGAGATGTTAGCGTGAAGCTGGAGAATGGTGTGGTCCTGAGCCTGCACTTTGGTTTTGGGACTGTCAGGTAGCCCTAATATGATCCATTAGAAGGCCAGGTGAATACTACATCCTGTGAAATCTCTGTGTAGCTTCCCAGCCTTTCTCCTCCCCAGCCCACTAGGGAGTTACCTGCTTTCCAGTGTGTTCCTTGCTGCCACAACTTGTCTCCTTGGAGTGTTCCCTGTATCACTTGAAGATGAACTGACAGCACAAGGAGAAGAACTTAACACATTCCAGCCTTGACTGTGAACTCGGTTTGGGCCCACAATAAAACCAAACCAGCAAAGCAATAGCACCACCCCCAAAAAATTACACACTAGCCACTGTTGAGCGACAGATACTGAAGGCTTGTAGCTACTTCACATTTTCAAGATCTTATTTTCCTTTGATTAGATTTTGTTGGACTTTCTTTCCCATGATTAATTTTTCCAGTGCTCTCGGCCTGTGAGTCAGTGCATTATTTATGACTTTTTCTTTTAGATTCTTAAAAATAACATCAAAGTCTCAGCATTTCAGAAAACTTTGTGTGCTTCTGCTTCCCGCAGTGTGTGTGTGTGTGTGTGTGTGTGTGTGTGTGTGTTAATATCAACAGATACTGTATCTTATATTCAGCCTTGCTAGTGAGTGTTTGTAGACCTCATTGAACTCTATTCCTAGCATCAACACTGGGAAGCTATGCATCAACAGTTGAAACTGTGGGGTTTGCATGTAACGTCACATTTCGTGTGACTCTGGAAAAGTTGAACAACTACAGTTAATCCAAATTCCTGCCTGTCTGTCGCCAATAAGTGATGAGGACTGGCTATGTCCTTTCCGTGAGAAATTACCTTTCCCCTACTGGCTCAGTCCCTATATCACCTAAGTTCTGTATTATGCCCCCTGCATTATTATTTGAATGTTCTGATAACAGTGCACACAAACTGAATTGCCGGGGACCATGGAAACTGGTACAAGCGAGATGAAGAGGAATTTGGCAGTACCCATCAAATTGCCCGTGTCACCAAGCAGCTGACCGTTAGAAACTCACTCTTAGGCTTATGTTTTTGCAGAATGAGATTGGGACAGGCTTATTCCTTGACTCACTGTTTGTAATAGTGAAAGATTGGAAGCAGTCTCTCCACAGGATAGAAGGAAGTTCAGAAAAGATAGAACAATAGAGGGGGAAACTATGTTGTTATATAGGAAAGGATGTGAGCTTGAATTTAGAAACTTCAAGATGCGTTATTAACTGTAAAGGAAGGCACAGCACGCCGCCACTGGATTTGCAGCTGTATTAAAACGAATGTGAAAGCACGCGATGAGCTGCTATTTAGAAATTTAAGATACATTATTAACTTAAAACTAAAGCATAGAATAGTGGATGTAGTAATCTGCCACTGTGTGAGGGGGAGTGAGTCTAAAATAGGAAGAAGATAACACTAAGCCTAAAGTGCCCATTGTCTGTGGGAGCTGACTAGGTCTTTAAGTAAGGGGAGCACAGGAGAGGTCAGACAGTTGCAGGATGTGCAGTCATATCGTACGATTGCATTTTTCATTCGTAAGAATAAATTTCATGTAAGATGCTTTGCCGTTGGCATTTCTGAGGCGAAGTATGCCTGCACAAGCAGTAAGACGTTTAGCTTTACCAAATTTAATAGCCCTTATTTTAGGATTAAGGAGTTTTGTATAAGAGTCGGCCGCCTGGGCCTAGAAACTATTTCCACTATAGAGCTTCGCAAGGCTATTTTTAGCCTTAAACTAGCCCTCTCATCGACTTCCCCGAAATCCAGAGTACCCTGTGCCATATCAATTAAAGCGAATGTACTTTCAATTAAAGGTGTAAGTATGAGTCTGAAAAGATTAATTCTTTATAAAAGAATGACCTTCAGTAGTTAGATCCAATTAGGCATTTTTCCAAGTATATATCATCTCGATGGGACAAGTCTACTACTTACCATCAATCACAGTGATCTTTTCAAAGGTGGGACTTCGGTTCAGAGTCATAAAGGGCGGCTTGCGGAGGCAAACTCCTCAGTCTGTGGGGATTATGAAGGTTGGTTACTGCTTTTGTGATATTAATATTTAAAAAATTAGGATGTTCGTGAGGATATTCTGGGTGCAGCTCACGCATACACTTCTTTTACCATGGCCTGAGTAGAGCAAACTAATTTAAGCAAGAGCAGTTAGATGAGAGAGGAGCAATGACACCAATTAATATTGAACTAAGTGCCTTTATTTTTTCTCTCCTCGGACCATCCCATTATTAAATAGAATATTAGTACTTCATTTCCTAGTGATCATTTTCCCTTACTAGATTACTTTGGTTTTAATTTATCATTTGTTTATATAGAGCATCCACAACGCAGACTATTAATGAGTTTCTGGGTGATCGTTTTGTAGCAACATGCAGAATCTTGGAAGATGTTGCTTTTCCTTAAACGTGAAATGACTTGAGTATTTCTGTGTATATCGGGCATTTTCAGTAAGAACCGTTTGTCGTCACTCTATGATACATTAAAGTTATAAACAAGGGAGACAGTGAATGTAATTATGTAAAATGAGGAGGGGATAGTGGGCGTTGGGAAGTAGATTAAACACGCGAGATATTTTATATGTCAGTATCTGACTGTTAGAATCAAGTGGAGAAATATAAAGCTACCATTAACAAAGAATCTGAAGATACTCAATCCTCCTACATAATATTTTATATAACATATAAAGTATGTTGAAACAACATATTTTAAATGATCTGTTGATTTCTTTCAATGACTAATACAATATGAAGAGACACACATATCATAACCAGTTGTTATACTCTATTAGGTAATACTTTTCCTTTTTTAAGCCTAGCTTCTCTCAGATTCTTTCCACATTCCTGCCCCACTCAACTTCATATTTGTTCTCTCTCTGTCTCTGTCTCTCTCTCTCTCTCTCTGTCTGTCCCTGTCTGTCTCTGTCTCTGTCTCTGTCTCTCTGTCTCTGTCTCTCTCTCTCTCTCTCTCTCTCTCTCTCTCTCTCTCTCACACACACACACACACACACACACACACACACACACACACACACACAACAAATGAAAATGTAAGGAAACAAAATCAACAACAGAAAAACGACAGAGCAAAAATCTCACATGGTGTCCATTTTGTTTTGGCAACTACTGGTGGGGCCTGCTCTGGCGTGTGGTTGATAGACCCAATACCACTTCAATAGAGAAAACTGATCCCCTCCCCCTTCCCAGCACATATTGATTTCAGATAGCTTCTCTGTAAAGGGTGGGGTGTCCTGTTCACGTCTCCTCCGCCTTCCTGCGGTTTTGCCTCTCTTGAGACTACAGGCCTCACACATGTTGTCACCTTCTCTGTGAATCCACGTTTATCAGTCCTGTCCGGTCTAGAAGACATGTTTCTCTCCAGTTATTCACCACCTCTCACTCAAAAAGATATAACCCATTTGCAGCGCTGGGGTTCTTCCTTGTTGACCTAAGATGTGTAGTTGGGTCATTGCCTCCCCTTTATATGGTGAGTCCACTTACATTCCTTTATATATGTATATCCTGTAGAAGGCTTCTAGTGGGTTTCCACACATCCTTTCCGAAGGCCGCGTGTCAGTTGTTCCTCCCCAAGTTCTCCTTTAACCTTGCCTCCATCTTGTTCCCTGTTTAATCTTCCTATTCTGTTTTGTCCTTTTCTCTTTATAGTACTTACTTCTAGGGGACACTTCTCATACCCTGCGAGTGCTGTTGAAGTGGTTGTTACCTTGTTTAAAAGCGTGTTTAGTACAGACTTACTTTTCACTGTGGACATTTCTGACCTGCAGTTGGATGATTCTGAGGATGTGGAGTCAGAGTGTATGAGGGTGGAAGCCTTTATAATATTAAGAAATCAATTACTTCCTCACTCATTCCTTTATTCACGCATTATTGGTGGATTTTTTTCCCTTATAGAACATGCTGTATTGCAACAAATGAACTATAAATACTCAGCCTTGTGAAACATTCAGCCTGCTCATGAATTTATTTTTTGTGAGGGACAAGTACTTTTAATTTTCCCATTGGAAATCAAAAACAAATCCACACACATATTAGACAAGTGCTCTGTTATAGAGATGAGCCCTCAATCAGAAAGTAATTTATAAAATATTTGAATTAAAATTAGGAAAGTTAATTGGTTTTCTTTCAAGTAAATTGATAAACATTTTTGGTTCTGAATTCTAAAACAATAAACCAGTCCTAAAATGGTTTATAACACTTCACTGTTGTCACCAATTTATTAAGTATATAACATCCATCCATCCATCCATCCATCCATCCATCCATACATACATACATACATACATACATGCAGGGTGAGGATCTGCACTGTTCAGTAGGGAGGGTTCCACACAGTCTTCTTACTGGAAGCTTAACTGTAAGACCTCAGCCCTCAGTGGGTCAGTGGCAAACTCCAGATGGTGAAACCTAAGGGCAGATGCAGAGTTCTAGGTTCAGGTACATCTGGCCTTGAGTTCTTGTCCTCTCCTTTTGCCCCTTGTCCCTTGTGGATCAGTATTAAATGTGGCTTAGCTTCTTCTAGGCAGCGAAAAAGGCTTTCTATAAGCAGATACTGGGTCCTTTCCAGCTTCCTCGCCTCCTTGTACTTAGTGTGGTATGAGCGGATAGCCCAAAAGTATAGGGATGGTTATGGATCAAAGGGTCCAGGAACATAGCAGCATCATCCAGCTTTGCGCATTTTCCAGAGACCAGAGGATATCACACAGGGTTGAGAATTAAACCTGGTGTGTTGGATAGTTCTCGTTTGTCACGCACGGCAGAAAGAGGAGCCTGGTCAGACCATGCGTTTGGGTTCTCTTTCTGTCTCTTACCCCTGAACTTGGCAATCCTGTTACTGCTTCCTAAGCTGGATACTCAGGATGTTCTTTCTGACGTGATTTAATGTGTGTGTGTGTGTGTGTGTGTGTGTGTGTGTGTGTGTATGTAGTTACTTTTAATAGTTCACAGCTCACTTTATCATTACTTGAACTTCATATGAATAAAGTAATTATCTTTGATTTTTCTAAGTGTGATTTAGTTTGTATTAAATATATACTTACATATGTATTTTACAGTTTCTGTATCTTATAGAATGTTTATTATTCAATGGGGAGTTTTGCAGCATTCAGAGGTCCCTGGTTTTGGAAAAGACTTTTAATAACAAGTACACCTTCTCGTGTTTTTTTCCCTATGATTTAATATATGATACCTGTCTTGAACTCATTACAGAGTCTGTTATTCCTGATGCTTTGCTTTAAAATTCTGTTACTAAACTGCCACTGTCCAGGGGAATATGAAAACTGTACAAGATACCACTTAGATGATACGGTTCTAAAAACGTGTATTCTGAAATTAGATCTAAGCTTATTGAGCTAGTATGGCTTTTATAAAAAGAAAATTTGGTTTTGGGAATTTTGTGTTATCAGCATGTTCAAATGAGGTAAATGCCATCAAGTATAGCTATTCAGTTATTGTTATCATAACTATATCTTCCACTTGGGAAGATATTTGGAGGAAACCTAAAACTGTAAAATACTCCCTCCATGTTAGTGGCTTCTTATAAAAATTGAGAGTAATTTGGTTTGATTAAAGTCTGCCTCATTAGATTTTAATGTGCTTTATGTTATGTGTTTCAGAAACTCCAGAAAGGAACTTAATGACATACGATTTGAGTTTACTCCAGGAAGAGGCAAGTTTTAATTGAAATTATTATTTTGGTGGAACAAGAAACAAATGAGAAATTGATTACAAGTGTATGGTTGTAATTTGCTATTCAAAAATGTTTTGTCTGCAAACAAACAGAAAGAACTTGTTAATTGTATGGATTCTAAACTACCCCTCACTATCTGGATCACTGTGTGGCACGGTGTACATGCACATGTAAATTAGATACATTAGCTTAACCATGAGCATATACATGGACTGGCAATGCAGTTTTTAATGGAAATGACAGTGAGCCTTTCCCCACAAGGCAACAGACTCTGCCTCTCTTATGGCCTCCATGTAATTGAAATATCTCAGCTGCTTAATGGGTGGACTGCTTGTTCATACATCTCCTGGATGCCAGAAGACGAGACCATGTATTATTTTTATTTATTTATTTTTTGCCACAGGCATAGAGCCTGGACTTGCAAAAGAACATCAAGAAACCTTGGTTAATAGATACGTAACACAAGGAAAGATAGAGGTTACGCTATTTACTGTATAACATCAGTAGTTCAGAGAAGTAAAAATTAGATGCTAATACATGCTAAGTGTGTGGCTATTTCCCATGGCCTTTGGTTTCTCCATTTTATGTACATGCAAAGTCTCCTCAGGGTCTACCTTGAGTACCTATGTAAAGTGCATGGTCTCATGCATTCTGATTTGCTAGTGTCCATTAGTTCATAGCTCCATGTTTGTTCTATGTGTTAGAGCTGTACAGAAGTTTCAATTCCATTAAGTGAATCTTATCTGTTAAGCCTTCAAAAGAACAAGGACTCACTTGGCTTGAGAGCTAGTGTGACAGTAAACTGCCCTATCCTCCTTCCTGTTCTCACCTGTGAGAAGACACTGGCTCAACTGCCCAGAGTGAGTGACAGGCACTTCAAGAATTGGTGTGTCCTGTCTATGTACATTCACGAGTTGTTTTTTTAAGTACTGCCAATCAAATGAATTACGTTCCTAGACCTTAAGTGATCGGGTCCCAGGTTTACTCCAGTCCTGATCATGTGTGTCCTCTCTAAAGGCAAAGATTAGATGATTCCCTGGATATTTGAATTAGATAAAAAATGTATCTTCTACAAAATAAATGCCATGGGCCTTAATGAGCTGACTAACTGGGTTTTCTTTTCAAGTGTGTCCATCTTTAATGATTTTATATTGGTCTGTGAGGTTGTACAACAGCAGTCACAGCTATCAAAAGGCCATCCATTTTGTCATAATAAAAACATATTGACCAGGCAATGTTGTGAATAAGATTGGGTAATTATATAATAGATGTTTCAAGTTCAAGAAGGAGCAAGATTCTTACTGTGAGGTTGCCTCTTTTCATCCAGTTGTTTAAAATCGACTACAGCAATGAAAATCAATTTTAATTTTAAGAACTAACAAAGGAATGGATTTCCATCTCGAGAATCTGTGTGAACAAGCTGGTCCCATCATCACTGATCCATTGGCACTGCCTATGGCAGCCTCATCTGCCAGGGCTTGATCAATAGTCTTTCTCTACTTTTGATGCCAGGCGGAAACCATAGCAGTGACTTGTCTGCTAATTGTCCATTACTGGGAAGCAAGCACAGGCCTGTTAGTACTGGCTGCACTGTCTGGCGTTCCCAGTGCTACCTGCTCTTCAGGCATCGTCTGTGATACCTCTGGTACATCGGTGCATGAACACCTCATATGCATTACATTTATGCTATCTATGAACAGACATAGTCGAGTATGGCGTAAGACAGGACAGGCGCACAGACCCATCTCTGTTATCTTTTGAAGACACACTCTTTTAATTATTAAGTTGTTGTATATTCTGGAAAGTAGATGCTAAGATGTTATATTTTTACCTGTTTAGCATCAATGTAGAGCAAAAATAAATTTCTAGGAAACTTGAAATAATCATTTCATATTTCTGGTCTAAACTATTGCAGGTGTCTTTTCTTACGTGTGTAGAAAAATGACCTCTGAGTGCCATACACAGAAACAGTATTTCCCCGTCTTGTCCAGCTAGCGTTAGCCATTTGCCACTTTGATATGACTCTTCTGTGCCCAAGAGACCTGAAAATAGGACATGCTATCCAATTTAATTACCAGGGAGTGGCTATCACTCTGGCACTGGTTTAAGTGCCAGCCCTTAGTGTAGCTGTGCTTGACATGTCCTTTTTTAGCTGCGTCCTGAGAGTGTAAGAAATGTAAGATTCAGTCTTCTAGCTGCTAGCTAGTAACTCGGAGCATAAATGACTTCCTACTACAAGCCTGCCACTCAGCACCTTCATTAAAAGGGCTTCCTGTCCTGGAGATCTGGTTGATCTCTAGGAAGACAGAGATTCTGAGTGCCAGCAGCTTCAGAACGAGAATCACACCCACAACATAACCATTTAGTGGTCTATCCTCGGGTCCCCTCATGTGGGATCATTCCATGAGAGACCTCTATAAACTTTGATTTTTAACCTTTGACAAAAGGAGAAGGCCCAAGACAGGTTTACCTTGTGTGGAATTCACTGTTTAGTAAGCTTTTCATGGGATCCCTATTACCCATTTTGTTTGTTGCATCCCATTATTAAATGGGGGGGGGGGGACACAATCCTCGGAAGCATCAAATGTATACACAGAGTTTTTGTCCTTTCTGGAGACTGACCAAAGGAGACATACAGTGCACCAGGGTACACAGTGAGTTTGGAATTGTCCTTTGGTGTGGCTCTGTCATCACCATCACCACTGATTGCATTCTTAGTGTCACACACCAGATTAAATTAAATACTTTAAATCCCTCAAACTGTGGAAAGCTGGTCGCATACATGTATGTGCATGCTTTTAGCACACATATGCAATACACACACACACGCACGCACACACATGCACACACACACACACACACACACACACACACCTACTCTCTGAGCTCATTGACAGAGTCACCACAGCTGGTTTATGCAGACGGTGGATTTCTCAGTTCTGCTTTGATGTTTGCAGGATGCATCAGCTCTGTGTTTGGGTGTTGCTTGACTTTGGGAAACATTTACCATGCTGTCTGCAGGCAGTGCTACTAAGTGACCGTTAGAATATCTGAAGGTCACAGAGGCCAAACCATCTCCTTTATTACAGCACAGGGTTCTGGAGTAGTTCTTCTGAACATATTTCAATATGCTCGTTCCAATATGTCGTTCCTCCTTGAAAAGTCTTTAGATAAAAGTTTGCAGCATTACCACGCTCATTCATAACCTCTCAATTAAGTAATCTTGGCAATACTCACTCACGTGCTGCTACAAAGCCTCTTTGGTCCCATCTTTATGAGATTGCCAACTCCTGTCACCTGTCATTGAGAAACTACACTAATTTACCCAGCCACATTTTCTAAGAGAATGAATCTGTTGCTATCGAATGATCAATGTTGTGTTAAAGGAGTTTCTTAATAGCACACACTTAAGTAGTTCATCTTAATAGTCCCGCAAGCCCACGGGCTGTTTGTATCAAGTATAAGGTTGTATCAGATCCTACCCATTCAACCTTTGCTATAAATTCTTAACTCTGCAGTGACGAGTGATTGAAAAGGATTGATGGCAGCTGGAATTAACCTTGGCCAGCGAGGAAAGCAATGTCATAACCGAAAAGCAATGTCATAACCAACACTTAGGTCTTCTAGCAAATACTTAGAGGATTAATTCAGATGGTGTGCAGAGAGGAAGTTTTTTGCTTCACCAAAATGAAATATTTTTTTCAGTAACATCTGTTTAAATAAAAAAACAAAACACAAATTACTTGTAGGAAAATATACCTTATGGTGTTTCTGAAATTTTTTCGTAATAGAATATGAGTTGATGGATTAGAGTTTTGTGAGTAATTTTAGTAAATGAAATATATATATATATATATATATATATTTGTGTTGGGCTGGGCTGTTGACTTTTATTTCTGGTTTCTAATACATATTCATCTCACATTTGGACAGATACAGCAGATGGTGTGTCTCAGGAGCTCTTCTCTGCTGGCTTGGTTGACGGTCATGATGTAGTTATAGGTAAATTGATTTTTAGTATGCAGTATCATTTTTTTGTTGATATAACAAATAGAATGTGTTTGGAAGCAAAATCTTTCATTAAGGAATAACTCGCTCTGAAATGCAAAAGAGAATCTTCATAAATTCTTATGTTTATGTGAAATTGCATTAAGCATCATATTTAATTTTCCTCAAAGGTGTCTCATGTATTTCCCTCCCCTTTATGTAAACATGATTTATCCAATGAGCTATCATAGATATCACAACGAACAAATCATATTGTAGTTCTGCATTTAGGTTGGAGCAGACCTTAAAGACCATTCAATTCAAGTCATTTGTTGTACAGGTAAGGAAACAGAGTCTCAGTAAAGTTTTGTGTTTCTTAGACTCATGCATTGGGGTGTGCAATCCCTTTACTTTGAAGCCCTGGGTCTTTTTTACCATCCTTTTTGTTTTCTGAATAAAAAAATACCCGCATGTAGTTCAGGAAGCTCAGCTATTAGTGCTGATAAAGCAGCGGTCACAGGCAGATCTGTCGAGGACTGGGAGGTAAGGCGTCCCTTAGCCTCCTTTGAGAAAGCCTGGTTCAGTTGCCTCTGCTCAGTCCACAGCTCAATGCCCCCTTGGAAACACTGAGTCTCTGAGGCTTTTAAAATGTGGACTTTCACCATGGATTCCTCATAATGATTGAGTGATGAGGTTATTTAATGTGTGAATGATAAAACACTATCAATTCTAATGACATTAATAAAAATTGTATTAAGGTATTCTTCAAAAATTTCTTCAAAAATACCAATGTTTGAAACTTTGTGTTGTTTGTTTGAACTGTATCTGTTTTGAGACAGGGTGTCTGTCTGTGTAGTCCAGGCTGTCCTGGAATTCTCCATGTAACCAAGGCTGGCCTCAAACTCACAGAGATTCACTGACTTCTGCCTCCCCAGTGCTGGAATTAAGTGTGTGCACCATCTTGCCCAGTTCCCTATTCTACTTTTTAAAGAATTCAGTTATTCTAAATAAGTCTTTGCTCAATTATGATGGAATGTGTGACTCAGGGAATTAGAGGTAGATTAGCACATCTATCAGAATTGGCGTCTAGAAACCTGGTAATATAGATCATTGAAAAGTAAATTTCTGTATTTTATTTAGACGAGGAAACACTGGGTTATAGTGCAAGTTATAATTCTGGCTGAAAACTCGGTACCACTGTCCTGTATAAACGAATGTCATGACAAATGCAAAATAGGGAAAATAAATTCCTTTTCATTAGTTACAGGCAAAGTATAAACAGTTAAAGCTCTCATTCCTGGGGTTGGAGATTTAGCTCAGTGATAGAGCGCTTGCCTAGCAAGCGCAAGGCCCTGGGTTCGGTCCCCAGCTCCGGGGGAGAAAAAAAAAAAGCTGTCATTCCTTTGCCAAGTAGTGACTATGTAAGAAGACCTGGCGTATCCTACGTAAAATTTACATACATGCATACATACATACATACATTTATGTATGCATATGCTTGTATTTCCTCTTCCACCTTTATCTTCCAAACCTTATGGTCCTGTTAGGTCTTTTGGCCAGCTGAATTCTTACCTATATTCTTAGAATAGAAACTGAAGACTTAGAAAAAAAATCAGGCCAACTTTAGTTCCTTTTTAACAGTCACCTCTGAGTTCTTTAGCTAAACCTTCCAGTTCCTTGTTTAGAAAAAAATAAAAAAATAAAACATGTCTTTGTTTCTTGGTTTACCCAAAGAAAGAATGAGAATAGTTGATACCAAAATCAGGATGTACTGAAATACCCATTTTCCTTGAAGAGAACTGTGCTCCATGTACTAAGCAGACAGAATCAAAAATCAATTGCTCAAGTGCAGCTCGAGTTTAAGACTTTGTAAAGACCCACTGATGCACCCTGTGGGAATGAAGGAAAGAATGGAATTATTGGAGGAGGGGTGGTTCCTGTTCTTTGTTTTGTTTTCACTTACTGAAGCAAGAGGGGACACATTGAAACATTGAAGCAAGAGGGGACACACTGAAACATTGAGGCAAGAAGGGACACATTGAAACATGAGCTACAAGGCTGATGCTGCACCTCTGGGCCTCAGGTATGGAGGTTACAGACGTGCACTGCAGGCGGATGGTCCAATTAGTTTTGTGAGGTAAAGGGGACAGGATGATTTAGTCACTGTTGAACAGATAAACTTGAGATCAGTTGAGGTCCAGAGAATGTAACCTGCAATTTTTGGCAATGGGGCTTCCTAACTCTGACAGCTTGTCCTTGTCTAGGCATTTTAGACAACCTCGGAAAGTGCCCATTCCTGTACTCTTGTAGGAAGCAGTAGTGTCATTTTGTATTTTAGTTGTTGATTATTCAACAGATAAAGTATACGTGCCCATTTCCCCGAAAACCAGTCTCAGGGATTCTCTTCCATCCCTTGTCCCTTGTTATGTCTTCCACTCTTCACTATACACGACCCAGGAGCATCTCAGACCTCTTATATTTCACATCTTAGAGTTTATCCCTTTAACCCTATATCTTTTTATTATTATTATTATCATTATTATTATTATTATTATTATTATTATTATTATTAACTTGAGTATTTCTTATTTACATTTCGAATGTTATTCCCTTTCCCGGTTTCCCGGCCAACATCCCCCTAGCCCCTTCCACTCCCCTTCTGTATGGGTGTTCCCCTCCTCATCCTCCCCCCATTACCGCCCTCCCCGCAACAATCACTGTTAACCCTACATCTTAATACAGCTGTTTTTCCATCTCTGCCTTCCTTTCCTTTCTTACTGTGGTCTCCAGCAAACTCCAGCCACCTTTGATCTTCCTTCTCCACTCCAGCTGTTACTGCCAAAGTCCCATCTGGAGAGGACCATCCCTACAGGGAGGTGACAGGCCCAAAGCAGGGTGCAGCTGGTGGAGTGAAGTATGATTTGAGGCTGACCCTCACCTCCCTAAGTGTGGTTAATTATCTGTCTTGTTAGTACTAGGCCTAGAAGGCAGGACCTTCCTCCAGGATTAGAGGCTCATTTGCACTCTTAAAAGCTCACCCTTTCTCATTCCTTGCACCTGGGAGTGATTTCCTTTCTGTATTTTACTGGTTCCTCTTAGTCCTTCTGACCTGTAGATACTGACATATCCAAGGAATCGAAGAACATTCTCTTTCTTCTGTAATCCCTTGCTCTTTTGCCATCTCCTCTGACATGGTATTAATCACCTTCTGTTCTTTAACTTTCTGACTCGGAACCTTCTTTTGCATTGTAGACTCACAGCCAGATCCTTTTTTTTTTTTTAAATCATCTTCTATTAGGAGAGCAGTCGACATCTGAAATTTAATTGTCAGTCTCCAAAATGCAGCCCTTGCTGTTTCTGTCATCCCACCTGCCCTACAGCCAGATACTCCCACCTCCCCCCACTTCTTAAAGTCATCTTCCTCTGGAGGGCAATCAATATCCAAATTTAATTTTCAGGCTCCAAATTGCAGTCTTGGTGTTTCCGCCCCACCGCCCAACAGTGGTCCTCCTGTCTCAGGGTTTCACGACAACCCGTGACAGTTATCCTCGTCTTTTCTTTCTTTCACACCCAAAGTGCAGTGTGTACCGCATTGTTGCGCAGTCTCGGTTCTCATCCGTGTTGCTTGTTGTAACCAAAAAAAAAAAAAAAAACATGATAAAGACAGCTGATTGGAAGGTTTGAGAGGGTACAGTCCATCCTGACATGGAAGGCATGACAGTGTTGATGGCAGCTGCCACCTGTGACTGAGTCTGGAGAGACCAGGAAGCCGAGTTACCAGCCCTAGGTCAGTGGTAGCCCTTGAGCTCCATAGTACAGGTGGTATCCGAAAGGCTGCACGACCCCCTCCAACAGCCGCAGATCCGGTATTTTAGTGTGTGAGCCTGTAGAGGGACATTTCATACTCAAATCATAATATCCTATGCTAAGATTCTCTCATCCCCCAGCCCAGTCATCACCCCCATGTCTTTACTGGTGTCTCAGAGTCTGCCTTTGCCCTGCCCCCTTGTCAGCTAGAGATAGATGAGTAAATTAGATCAGACGTAAAGGATCACGTGGTCCCGGGTATGAAAACTGCTTACACTGCCCAGCTCAGGTAGGCCTGTGAAGGAAAGGGAAGTACCGGTGAGGAGTAAGATGCAGAGGCTGTGAGGGACTGTTGCCAAAGCCATCGCATCATGAACTTCCAAAGGACACATTTGTGTATGAGTCACACCCCAGTTGAAAAGATCGGCCAGATTACACTAATGCTTCAATGGATCCCCGTAATGGTTTTCTACTCACTTATCAGTGGCCTGAAACCCGTCTATGTATGTCCCGATCACTTCTCAAACCACCTCTCTTCTCTCCGTTACACACACACCATTACACCAGCCTGTAACGCCGGCAAACTACACTTGCCTATCCTCCAGGACGGCCCTTCTGAAAGGGCACATAGGCTTACCCTGGGTCTCTCGGTGCCTTGCCAAAGTGCCTTCCCTGACTCCCCTACTAAAACTGATGTCACTTTCCCAGCTCTGTTTTCATTGCTTCGTGCTTCCTACTTTGTGTGTTCTTACACACACAGCACCTTGCACTTTTCACTCAGGTTATTATCTGTAGGATTTCTTTGTGAACATGGGTTTTCCTTCCTTCTTCCTTCTTCCTTCCTTCTTTATCATTTTTAATTAGTTATCAGGCAACATCTCACTACGTGATCCACCTGCCTCAGCCTCCCAAGTACTGGCATTACAGGAGTGCTTGACCGCACCAAGCTAAGCATTAGTTTCTTAAAGGCAGTTGATTTTATCTGTGTTCTAGACTAACCCATGACCACTGCTGAAGTGCTTCTCTTACAACATAACACTTGTCCAAAACTCTGTTTCAGTCACTACAGCTATCTCAGAACCTTTTCATTAGAAAAGAATCATATTGAATAGAGGAGAGAGGTATGTTGAGAAACTTATTTTGGAGACAGTAAAATCTGAATAGCCTTTACAAAATGAAATAAGCTCATATGAGGGAGGCTGTACAGAAAAAAAATAGCCTTTTCATGTGCTTTTCTTCGTCTTCTGTGATATAACATAGCTAACATTTAAATAGATTAAAAATCCGTTTTCTCCCACCAGCGTTTCTGTTTTGAGTTGGGCACATGCTTATGGGAGCATGAAAGCGCTGAAAAGGGCAATGCCACGTGTGATGGAGCAGTGGGCGCTCTGGCTTTTACTACAGCATAGCGAACACACATTGCAAAAGTCTGATTACCTAGCTGCAGGGTAATCTGCCTGGAGAGTGCAAAGCTTTCCACAGCACAGTCTGGACTGAAGGAAAGCCAGTGTACGGCACAGAATGCCTGCTTTCACAGAGAACGAGGGCAGTACAAAATTCATGCACTGTTCGTGGGCGGAAATCATAAACCCGCCTCTGTTATGCTTAAAGTTAGCACCACCTTAGGCAAGAAACAGGCAGCATTCTCTCTCAGGCCTTGTGTAAATAGACATGCATAAGGCGTGCTGCCTTCTGGCTGGCTGTTGCTTAAAAAGTAAATCCGAGAAGCAAAAAGAAATAGATAATATGCATGTATAAATTTGCTTCCCTTGTCTGCCTAGGTTGGCTATAAAATGTAAATAGACAAGAGAGGAGTCCTCATTCTGGTTATTTTAAAAAGGATTGCCAAGGAAAACCAGGGAGACCTCAGAAAAAGCACTTGCTTCCCTGAGGAGCAGTTACCCATTGGAAAGGAAGTCTCCCCAGGAGGAGACTAGGCAGAGCCCACATGGCTTTCTCCATATAATAAAATGAATTCTAAATTTTACACTGAACCTGTGCAAGGTCTTTGTAATTTTCTTTAGTGACTTCTGGGATCTCACCAGTAGAATATAGGAATAGGGTAGGGCTCCTTAGACTGTATATTTGTAAGGAGATTGCAATGTTCCTCAAAGCTGTCCACCTGCAACCTGCAAGGCCCAGCGCAGAGGCCAGGGACCAGATGTCTGAGATGAGAAGTGGAGGTCGGTGGACCAGTTCGTGTGTGAGCATAGTACCTTGCTGACTGCAGTCACCGGGGCTTTCTGCCACCCTACCGGGCTTTCTTTGGATTTTTGAAAGCAGATGTTAGAATTTCTATCTCTAAAAGAGGAGTCATATTTCTGCATTATTTTGCACAATTTTACTCTGATACATTTCCAGCCAGGATGTTATCACTACAATGAAGTTTATTTTAATAATGTTTTATTGTACTTTAATACTTAATATTAATACACAGATATGGCCTACTTGAAATATATGTGTCCTCATAAGTTGTCTCAGGACTTTGAGAGATATTGTTCATTATTTTTGAATTAATCCTTCTCCGAAGAACTCCATTTAAATCGGCTTCCTTTGTAAGGGTCTGCATCAGTGTCTGCTTCCCTGCCTGCCTTTCACATCCGTAAGCTGGAAGACAGGTCAACCGTGTGTAGAGCCTCAGAGGACTGGGTCTTTAGCATTTTGTGACATGGGCCTCTGACTGTGCTGCTCTTTCCACTTTGCCATGAACCAGAGCCGCCTTTAATGCAAGACCTGACTTCTCAGTTACCGACTCTCTCACCCTCACACTTACAGGAGTTGACTCGATATGATGGGTAAGAAATACACTTTATCCCATTTCGCAGATTTAGCACTGGAGCAGCGCAGGAATCCATGATTCAGGACAATGACAACATTGCTGCCCCTTTAAAATGAAATCGTCGTTTGTGTTTGTTTTCCTTTCTCCCCCCCCCCCCTTTCTTATCACATGACTTAGGAAGGAAATACAGAGGGCTTCGAGGAGAAGTTCAGCACTACCTTTCAGAATGTGAACAAGTGCTATTTCTAGGGAGTTCTGCTATAAAATGGCAGTATCTCCCTAAAGATACTGTTTCTGTATTACAAGGTTATGAATCAGAACAGCAGTGAACTACACTGGAAACGCTGCCTACCAGTTAGCATTGCCTCTTTTTACTTACTTGGAAGATGGGTACCGTCTGTAGAAAACTCCTGGTAAAGATAGATTCTAGTCAAGATTTATCATTTAAGTGAGGTAAGAGCTTGCCAGTGGATTAGTCCGAGTCCCTAGAGTCCTGCTCTTTTCAGATACTTTAAATGTCCTGTTTTAATCAAAATGTTAATCTACCTTTTAGCTCTAAAATCAGGTATGTGTGAAGATTTGGCTCAGTCCATCCAGACTCTCTGATTGACGGCTAAGCTCCATGTTGTCAGTCTTTCCTTATGACAAGGACATCTTTCTGATAGAACTAATTAAAGTAGATTTATTTGGCTAAGGAAACTTAAGTTTAGTCTTTGTGATAATACACCTTTTAGCATTACGAGGTATGTCAGACTTAAATGATTCAAGTTGGACTGTTCACTTAGTAGACAAAATCCATCTTTGGTGGTCCACTATGTATGTGTATATGTGTGGGTACACATGTGTATGTGCATGTGTGCATGCATGTGTCTGTATATAGCGTGTATCCATTTTGCCAATCTCTAGGCTTACAAATAACTATTCCAGTAACAGTACAGGATTCTAGATATAAACAAGATCAGTCTTACTTATTAATAGTCCGACAGGTCTCTCTCACCACCAAATGAAATTTCACTGCTGGTTTGTGAACTTGTCAGTGTATCTCACAGTGAATTCTTATGCAACATGACATCAAGCCATTGCTTAGCCAATCAAAATGCAATTGAGAGATCAGAAAGAAAATAAGTCCACGTTTTGGGCTCAGTACTGGTTAATATCACTGTGTTGCAATCATATTTAACTTTTATCCTGCATCCTGAATTCAATTACCATTTTTGGACAACGGCCTTTTTGAAGACTCTAGGAGTCCCAGCGTGCCCCTGAATTCATTTTAGACAAGGAGACACTTTCCTGGTCACCTTCCAACAGATCGACCATGCCCTTTGCATCAGACATGTGCTTTTCCTATTGTAAAAGTCAACATTGACACACATTGTCCAATAGCACAGGACAGGCCGTATTTGGAAATCCATGACATCCACCTCACATGGCCGGTCTTCCTGTAGGATTCTGTGCTTGGTGGGCTTAAGGAGTATTCAGTAGGAAATCATAGCCCAGAAAGCATCCCAGGACACTTAACTGCATATTCCTGTGCCTGGCTGTGAATCCTTCTGATCAGAACTCACTGTGGCAAACACTGCAGGAGTGGTCTGCCTGCTCATTTGACTTGGAAAATAATTTTTTTCTACCTGATTTCTTAGCAGTAGAACACCTTCAACCCTTATTGAGTTTATTTAGTAATATGAGATATACATTCCTGAAAATGAGGCTGTTTTATACAAAGTATCTTTTCAGTAATAGACCCCTTAGAGGGCTAATTTATAACCAGCTTTTGAGACGTCTTACCATGTTTTATGGGCTGGCCAAGGCTCTAGAAAGCACTATGTCCATGGCGAAATTCTTTATCGGTCTTCCTTTGCTGTGGGTCACTGCCGCTTCCTTACACATTTTTGTTTTGTTTTGGTTTTGTTTGTTTGTTTCTTCTCTTTCATGACTTTTTTCAATGGTCCTGATTCATAAGATCATAGCTACATACAATGACACACTAACTTCTAGAAATAAAGAATACAGCTTAGAAGACATAGTTTAGATGATGATGCTTTTAAGACATGTAAAATGTGATAGATTATGCTGGCTAGTGGGCTCAACCCCTGGCATAGCAGGATCACAGGGGCTGTCAAGACTTCTTTGAAAAAGAAAACTAAAAGTTGTGTTTACTGCTTGATAAATGTATATTCCATATATAATAGGTATGATAAGTTAATTTAGATTTTTTCAGAGTGTAGTTTTTGTGTCAGAAACCTATACTTAATATATTCTGAACAGTGGCTTTATGTTGTATTAGCAATGACATCTTAGTTTTCTAGACGTAGTCTGAAATATCAATGCAGTTCAAATATCTTCAGATTAAATAGCCACTATAAAACCACTGGGTACTACTGGGAATTACTGTCTCAGGATTCTTAGATTGTCTATGCAATGCTAGTGAGCATGTGGTGGTCTCATTGGCACCCATCCTTCTCCCAAGAGATGGCTCAATGTGATGGTTTGTCTAGGCTTGGGCCAGGGAGTGATAGTATTAGGAGGTGTGGCCTTGTGGGAGTAGGTGTGGCACTGTGGGTGGGGCTTTAAGACCCTCATCCTAGCCTCCTGGAAGCCAGTATTCTGCTAGCAGCCTTCAGATGAAGATGTAGAACTCTCAGCTCCTTCTGCACCATGCCTGCCTGGATGCTGCCCTGCTCCCACCTTGATGATAATGGACTGAACCTCTGAGCCTGTAAGCCAGCCCCAATTAAATGTTGTCCTTATAAGACTTACCTTGGTCATGGTGTCCATTCACAGTAGAAAAACGCTAAGAAACCCAGCAATGTCACCAAGTAGCCTGTAGATGCCAGTGCCCACATCAGGTGTGCTGGCTCTGTGAGACTGCCAACCACGAGAAGTGCCACTCTGAAGGAAACACTGAGTTATAAATAGTGCCAAGACTATTGACACTTGGGCCGCACTTGCAGTTAGGGACAACAAGCAAGTCTTTCCTGGGAGAGATGAGTGCTTCAGTCTCTCTGTGCTGAGCACATGTGCAAAGGAATGGTCTCAGAATACACACTCAGAATGGCCCGATCTTACAAGCAGAGTGGGCAGGGACCTTACAAAGAGCCACCAGCCATGATGACTTGCAATTAAATCCAGTTGCTCAACTTTCAGACCCTGTATAAAACAGAAACTTTGTGCCTTCTGTGTTCTTCTCCTCTAAAGAAAGGACTCATGTCGTTATGCAGGACACCTCAGCACTAAACTGTATCCCTTGATTGTATCAACTTGACTCTCTGAATGTTTATTGCAGGAACTTTATTGACGTGAGAAAAGAGAACACACAGGCATTAGTTGCAGATATCTTCCTTCACATTAATTCTGACCAAAGGGCCTTTCGTGTACATTCTCACAGAGAATGCTGTGTATTTCCATCTCTTATTTTCACATAACGGATGGTGTGGGTCGAGGTAGCACCATATGTGCAGTAGGACTATTATCACCATAATAGAGTACAGAATGTATAAAATATTCATGTTTGTTGAGTTAAAGTAAACCTGCCATTTCAAGTCCATTAATTGCAGTAGAATGGAGCGAATTCTCAGGGACTAACACTCTAATTACCAAGACGAAAGTGAGCATTCAAAGGATCGCATGTGCAGAATGCAGGCTCAGTGAAATAAGCTCGTGTTTTGTACCCCTTCATCCTGGCAGACTGGAAGCAGGGCTTGGGCAAACGGCTTGTGATTCCTGGAGCGTTTGTGGGTTGGTAAAGTTGTGCAGTCTCACTAGTCATTCCTTTGTCTCTGTCTTCCCTTTTACCAGCCTTATTCTCTCCACAGTGTTTTCCAAGGAAAATGCCCAGAGTGCTTGTGAGCAGAAGAGATAGGTAGTACATTTCATGGCATAGAAACAGCACATGGACTGCTCTCCGCACCTGACATTGCTAATTCCCTGAGTCCAGGTTGGTTCTGGTGAACTCCATAACCACCTTATTGGTTATTCATGGACCCTGTTGCTGTCAGAGTCTTGAGTAGCCGCATGGCCTTCTCTGTGCTGTGCTGAGGAGCCCCTACTCCAAGCTCTTAGACCTGAGGTGTTTCAGACCTGAGGATAGTTTTTTAAACTTTTAAATATTTGCCCATGTACAATGGTGTCTTGTAGATAAGACCCAGATCTGATCCTAAAATTCACTTATGTTTCGTAGTCACTTTACATGCGTCGCCTGAAGGCAGTTTCCTACAGTATTTTCATCGTCGTGTGCCGGAAACGCATCCTCAAGTTTCAGTGTGTGCTATTTCCAGCTCCTGGCATCCTGACAGTGCTTTAAAGGGTTTTGAATTTGGAGCATTTCTGTCTGACTTTGGATTTTCAGATTAGGACTGCTCAACTTGTGAGCTTCTTGTGGTTAACTTTAAAATGGCCTCATCTTCGTGTAGACTTTTGGAGACTACTGTAAAGTCTGTGTGGTTCAGTGAAGGAGCATAGCTGTCGGGATGAGGCAGATCCCATGACCCTGTCACTCAGCACGTGCAAGTCTGAAACTTAGTTCAGTTCTCTGGTCTTCAGTGCTCTCTGTACTCAGACCCTAGGGTTCCTCAGACTGCTAAGCTACAGGAATAAACCAGCTTCTAAGGCTGGGGCAAGCGACATTTTTTTCTGTATGTTTTAGTGACAGTTCATCTGCTTCCTGTCCAATAGTTGGAAATTCTAAAGCAAGATGGTGGGTTTTGCAACTACAATAGGCAGAAAGTGTGTGTGTGTGTGTGTGTGTGTGTGTGTGTGTGTGTGTGTGTGTGTGTGTGTGTGTGTGTGTGTTGGGGCAGGGGAGATCTGAGCTAACTGTAGACCTGGCTAATCACAGTGAGCTTCATGAATTTGTCTGTTTCTTTGGTGCTACAGGGAGTCCCTTTCTCTTCTTTGCCCCAACTCAGGCTGGAAAGTGGTGTTAAAGTAAGAAGAAAGTCTGCTAAGGAGGGATGGGCAGCTGGATAGGTTGGTCCAAGCTTCCACCCGTGTGGGTGATTCCAAGACACCCATGCACACTGCTGCAAACTGCAGAGGAGAGGGGAGCCATGCTAATCCCTGTCCTCAGGCTCACACTCTGAGCCCCAGGCTGATGGGTGAATTATTGTTCTGCCAAGATCTTCTTTCTTCCCTGGGAGTTGGTGATGGGAATGTCCAACAGCTTGCAGGGACTCAGAAGCAAACGTGTGTGTCTTTTTCAAGGAATGGCTCTCAGAAGCGCCCAACATGCCTTTCCCCTCTGTCAAGTCGCTCACCTATGTTGACTTTGCATCCATTGCTGAATAAACCCTGCACTAGTGCAGGGTCGACATCCCCGTGACCCCTTTGCGGGGACATCAGCTGTAGTCACTGCAGGCCTCGAAATCTTCTCTCTAAGTAGTCTTAGCTCATCTAAAGTGTCTTCCATGAAACACTCATTCCAGGTGTCGATGATTCCTCAGAGAATTTCTTAGATCACTGCTAGGTTATGCCACACTGGTGACACGCAGCTTTCCGGGACGCTATAGAGACACATTATTTGCAACCCATTCAAAAGCGAAGAATATTAAAGAGGAGGAAAAACCAACATGCACCTTCAGTGGGGGCTTGTATTTTATAGGTGAGCGTCTCACACTTGACAGGAGAGCAGCATCTAGTCTGTTTATGTATTTTCCTTTGGATTCCGCACGCTCTGTGTTCTCATTTTTAATCAACAAGCCCTCTGCTATGGTCGATGCTTCACTGCTGATTGCGTTGTTTTGTTCCGTTCTCTTAAACTCCACTTGGTATGCAGGAATCCATCCTTAATTATATATTATAGGCTTTCCCCCTGACTTGAAACCATGACTCCTTTTGTTTGAGTATGTTAAAAAAAATAAATCCCAGACTGCAAAAAGAGGTGATTTTTTTTCAAAATTACTGCAGCCCACATTTTCCATCTCAAGTCTTAATTTAATCACAGTTCTCACGGAAATGAACCTAGGCAGTCTTAATTGAGTGTTCCTGTGCCTGTGGAATACCTTTCCTCTGTTGGCATACCAAAATTGAAATTCGTGGAGCTTTGAGTTTTTACTGCAAAGATTCTGAGCCACCGCTTGGTCGATAACCCGCCTGCATCCTCCTTTCTCTCTACTCCGATTCCAGTGAGCGTCGCTTCTCTAGGCTTTTGCTGCCATGCAGAGGTTTCATTCTTAGAGCTCAGGGCTCCAGTCTCTCCTACACTCGAACTTTGCTTGTCCTGGACAAAGAAGATTTTGGAATTGATTGCCAGCATTTAAAATGTAGGACAGGAAGTTGATGGACGAACACAGCCTTGGCCTGTCTCAGAAAACCGAGGCGATCCATATGTGATTGAGCTAACCTTCTGCCTCTCCTCACCCATGTGTAGTGCTCTTTGTGGACCCCAGAGACAGCTCTGCAGTCTGGTAGAGCGCATGAGTACTAACTGGTGCTGTCCTGGTCTCTGGTTACCCAGAAAGCCTGCCATTCACACTCACAGAGCTAGAGCCAAGCGTGGTTGTTTTGCTGTGTAAGAATGCTGCTCAACAGCTTCCCGACGATCCCTCTGTGTCGTCGGGAGTTTTCAGTATTCCCAGAGGACACCTGGATGGGAAGAATGACAGCACAGGCTCTTGGCCCAGTGCTGGAGAGCAGTTTATAGCTGACTAGTGGTGAAGCTGTTACCCAAAGGAGATGGAAGGAGGACTGTGTTTCATGAGGATTGTTTCAAAGGATCCACCACGAGGGCCACTGCTGCTCCCACAGTGCCTCTTACACAGATCCTTGGTGATTTATTAACGCGAATGATGTGTTCACTGTGGGACTGGTATGTGTTCCCATCCTAAAATGGAAAATTGCAGTATTCTCCTACATACCAAAGTGATATATCTACATACTGAAACAGCAGCGGCATGACATGTGGTTCTAGCCCGCAGGTGGTTATGGCATCATCATAATGTCCTTTATTGCTATTTGGTGCTTCTTATTTGACCTAACTCCAAGACCTTTCCCACTCCTATTAGACACAGTCATTTCATAATTTTACCTTCCCATTTCTACTCAGGTGGACCACCATTAACCCAGGTCAGCATCCACCCTGTAAAACCCCATCTGAACTTTTGAATGATGGCCAGGGCTGAGATATTCCAGTGTTAGTAATAATGCGGGCAGACATAACCATTAAACTAATGATCTCCCTTTGGCTTTGTTTCTTCTAGACTAACCTAAATGTCTGTCATGATAACGTCCATCAGTATTAGGGAAATATATTTGTTGGAATACTTGTATTTTTTTTTCAGTAACAGCCTACTTGGCCATTATACCAATTCAATAACCAAAAGAATTGTGTGCCTTAGCAAACTGTAAAGGTTTTTTCAAAGTCTGCCAAACATGTGTGTCACAAATGTTTGCTACTTTGACCACCTATGTAATCTCAAATGACCTTACTCGAAAGCCCATGGAAGACCTTACCATGGAACCCCATCACCTCCCAGACTTCTCATGAGCCCTCACCACTTTGGACCCCACTTGAACACCGGAGCTTCCATGTCTTTGTTGGGAGGGTGAGGTCACAGGAGTGAACTAAGTAAGGTCCCATGTGCACAGGGGGCTTGCTTGCTTTGTTGACTGCTTCCTAGGGCACTAGAATAATGAAATATTTATTCAATAAATATTTGGTGGATGAATGAATGAATTACCGGCTTGCCTCCGACACACAATTGCACATTTTATAAAGATATACGGGGCCGTTCTTGCTATTGGATTTTGTTGGTCTTAATCAAATTGCTCCCATTGACTAGCAGCAAAGTTGGGGTTCCCATTTGAAGTGTTGAGATTTATACACTAAGCAGGGCAGGCACTCAGAGTCTCTACCTCCCAGAATTATTTCTCAGAGGCCAGAAGTTAGATGTGCAATCGTTTTTTACTGCATTAGCCAGGCAAGAATGAATTCATCATTTTTATCTAACCATTTCTCATTAAAAGACTAATGTCAATATCTCCCACAGAACAGAGCCGACCTCAGCTGGTGTTGAAGTAAGAACTTAGGTGTACATTTGAACAGCACACGGTGGACGTATGGCAGATTAACTCCTTGGTAATAGAAAATATATACGTCTGAGTGACCTCCAGCCAGCTGGAAATAAATCCTGTGCATAATCTTGCCAGCCTGTCAGCTGACCGTGGACAGGGCCCTCGTTTGTCTTAGGACAGCCTGCAGAGCAGGGGTCCTGCCCTGGCGGTCTTCTCTGTTGCTGTTCCAGGCAACTGCATCTTAGATAAGCTGATGCCCAAAGTGTGTCACTGTCATCCTTTGTCATTAAAGGAGTCCTGTCTTCCTTGAATATGTGGTGGTGAGGAGTTTCCCTCCCTTTAGCCTCTGATAGCTGTTTACTTGGTCTTTGAACTTCCTTTTGATTTGTTCAGAAGCCTCTGATTCTTCCCACCTTTCCAGTCAGCTTCCCTGCTTTCCCACAAGGCTTTCAATGGTAACTGTGCTGTCAGAAGGGTTGATCGTGTTCTGTGTACCCCTGGCTGGGCAACCTCGATCCTGAGTTTTCCTCTCTTTATGGCCCTTTTCTATAACAGAATATAATGGGTGACTGATGTGTTTTCTTTTGACTTCAGATTTTCTTCCTCCTCCTCCTCCTCCTCCTCCTCCTCCTCCTCCCCTCCTCCTCTTCTTCCTCCTCCTCTTCTTCTTCTTCTCCCTCCTCCTCTTCCTCCTCCTCCCCTCCTCCTCTTCTTCCTCCTCCTCTTCTTCTTCTCCCTCCTACTCTTCTCCCTCCTCCTCTTCCTCCTCCTCCCCTCCTCCTCTTCTTCCTCCTCCTCTTCTTCTTCTTCTCCCTCCTACTCTTCTCCCTCCTCCTCTTCCTCCTCCTCCTCTTCTTCTTCTTCTCCCTCCTACTCTTCTCCCTCCTACTCTTCTCCCTCCTCCTCTTCCTCCTCCTCCTCCTCCTCCTCCTCCTCTTCTTCTTCTTCTTCTTCTTCTTCTTCTTCTTCTTCTTCTCCCTCCTACTCTTCTCCCTCCTCCTCTTCCTCCTCCTTCTCTTCTTCTTCTTCTCCCTCCTACTCTTCTCCCTCCTACTCTTCTCCCTCCTCCTCCTCCTCCTCCTCCTCCTCCTCCTCCTCCTCCCTTCCTCCTCCTCCTCCTCCTCCTCCTCTTCTTCTTCTTCTTCTTCTTCTTCTTCTTCTTCTTCTTCTTCTTCTTCTTCTTCTTCTTCTTCTTCTCCCTCCTACTCTTCTCCCTCCTCCTCTTCCTCCTCCTCCTCCTCCTTCTATAAAAATGGGATTCAATCACTAGACCAAGTACAACTGGTTCCTTGGGGACAGTGAATTGAAAGCATTGGGCGGCAGCAAGATCACCATCAGAGCCAGTCTACAGTATCGAATATCCTTGGTGCAGTTCATGCATGGATAAAACTGTAGACTGTGATGGATTATTTGTTACCATGCTACTCTTTTGTAAACACAACCCACCATCAAGCAATCAAGTAGCCTATCCACTCATCCATCTTCTCCTGCAGTCTTCTAGAGGCATTTTTCTCAATATCCCCAAATACTGTCATTCTTAAGGTAGTTTTAAACATCCACATGATCTCTCAGCCATACATGTGTGTGTATGTATATATATATAATATATATGTATTATATATATTCATTCCTCAAACTGATGCTAACAGCACGTCACCTGTATCACAATTGTCTGTCCTAATGATGGCTTCCCCCTCGTGTGACTAAGATAAAGGCTCCACCTAAGGAATTTTAAGATTTGTTCTTCCCTAGAGCAGGAAAAATGTCTTTTTTTTCCTGAAAACAAGAAAAGACACAGAAGTAGCAACAAGAAAATAATCCCCAGAGTAGCTTCGCTTTCCTACGGCTTCACAGGAGTCAGCTGTCAAATCTGGAGTTACTGAAGTGTTTGGAAACTCTTGGCTGAAAGGCACTAAAATGAAGAGTGTAGTGTTTTATGTTGACGATTATTAGTTCCAATTCTGTCTAAAAAGTTCATAGGCAGAGAACATGGAGGTTTTCCCCTCCCTCCCACAGTTCACTCTTTGGATCACCAAAGAGATCCCCTCCTGACTGTGTTCCAGGAGCAGGGCCGGCTATTATGTGAGACAGAATTCACACTAACGTTGGCCCTTTGATAGAGGGTGAGGACCCCGTATGTAGGGAGGAGCCCTTGTAGTGTCTCTCAGATCTTGGCTCAGAGGTGAATTGCCCACCTTAAGGTACATTTAGTTTGCTTTAAAGGTAAATGTCTCTCTGAGAGGTAGCACCAATTTTAAGTGGCCCTGCAAGTGCTGGAAGTTAGTCTGCATGCATTAAAATCCTGCTTAGGCCTCACAGACTGTGTGACTTTGACAAGTTGTGGCCTCTTTCTGTGCTTTAATTTCCATCTTAAAAAGAGAACAATGCTAGCTCAGACTCCACATTGTAGCTGCAAGAATTTAAGTCCCAGCAAGTGTGTATTGTTAAACTTAATAGTTTTATTTACTCTGGCCAATTTTCATTACTCCAGCATACAAAACCTCTCAAAGACAGAATAAAGAGGTGTCAGTTCACACACGTTCCCAACAAGTGGTCATCAGCAGCTGATAAATACATGTTTCTCCTCGGAAGAAACATAGGATGGATAGCACTGGGGAGGCGTCATTTCCGGCTCACTGGCATCTGAGTGACCGGCTTTAACTGCATCACCAGGCAGCTATGAACAGAGGACTTCGAAGAAAGAAAAAACAGAGTGTCCAAAATTGTGTCCCAAAATTGGCATGTTTTGATTACGTTCCTAATAGTGTGTAGTTAACTTTTCTGCCCAGGCGTCACCGTCACAGTGGCTGCTATGGAGCGGAAAGCTGAGATCAGAGTATAGGAAGTGGCTGGCCAGCATAGCCATCATGTTGTTCTCCGGGTGGTAAATCTAAGTCTGCTCACACTCTCAGCGTACAGCGTTATGTGAAGCGCCCAGTGACAGAGGTACTCATTTTATAATGGAACCCCGCGAGCTGAGACCTGCATCCCCCCCCCCCCCCGTCTTTTGAACCATGGATACTCTTGAGCTGTACCTCACAGCTTTTTGGTTGGTTTTCTTCCTTCCTTTCTTTTCCAGCAGGAAGGGAAAGGCAGATCAGCCCAGAGTTAATGAGAACTTGCCGCCTTAAATGGTATCAGGAGAAGCGGCTCGGGCTTGCTCCCTCTCTGGCTCCACATAGAGCCCACAGCCCCGGGTGCCCTTTGCACTGCTGTCAAGCATCCTTCTGATTTTTATTTCTCGGTGCATTATTGATGATCCTCCCCGAGTCAGCTTCTCCTCCCTGACTCCTCTTCCGTTTGCACTGCCTGTGTCACCTCTTCATACTCAGCCTCACTGCCGCACGCACGCGGCGTGAGCCTCCTCGACCACATTCTCCTACCACAGCATCCCTCACTCCGGCTGTCAGCAGCTCTGTTTACCTGGATACTAAACTGCCTAAACCGCCTGGTGCAGCCTCACCGTGTTCCCTTTTATCTACTCCCTTCCCATAAGTGTGTGTGTGTGTGTGTGTGTGTGTGTGTGTGTGTGTGCGCGTGTGTGTGTGTGTTTTCCGAATCAGTGTGACATCCATTCCCCTCACTTTCTCCTGTTTCACTAGTCATTTGTGTTTCTCTGTGTGTTCTCCGTCAGATGTCTAAGGCTCATGCAGGAGAATGGTGTCCTCTATCTATTATAGCAGTAGTGAAACTTTTTTTTCTTTTTTTTTTTTTTGGAGCTGGGGACCGAACCCAGGGCCTTGCGCTTGCTAGGCAAGCGCTCTATCACTGAGCTAAATCTCCAATCCCAGTTTTATTATGTGTCTGTGAGGAACCTGTGGTATCTGATCCTGATGAAGCACACAGTGTTTCTGAAAGTCCAGCCATCTTCTACAGAAGTTCTGACATCATGACAAATGTTATAACAATTAGTTCCTATCTGTCTGTCTGTCTGTCTGTCTATCTATCATCTACCTATCTACCTATCTATCTATGTGTTGTACTTATTAATATTAATGTGTGCACCTGTGCATATGGGTTCACATGCGGAAGCTGTGGTTTGACCACACATGTCTTTCCACACTTTTTTTTGGAGACAGATCTTTTGCTGTCCAGAGTTCATCAACTAGCTAAGTGTGTTGTACAGTGTGTCCCAGGGATGTGCCTGTCCCTCCACCCTTACTCTGAGCTCTGAGGTTACAAATGTCTGCCTTCACACTCAGCTTTTCTGTAGATTCTTGGAGGACCCAAACTCATGCCCTCAGAGGACTACTTCTCTCATAACTTGGAGGTTTTGGGGATTGAACTCAGACCATCAGGTTTGCCAAGTGCCGCTGCCCACTGAGCTCTCCTGCTGGTCCTGAGAGTAGCGCATCCTTACGTGTTATGGTTGGTACTGAGTGAGTATCTTGATATCCTAAGGCCTGAAAACAAACATGCTATTAATAGTTATTCTAATATGGATTCTTTAAGACTGTGCATTGGATTACTATTTAGGAAACCACTCCTCCTGCACACACACTATTTAATGTTATGTATTCACCAAGAATCCAATAAGGAAAGCTTGTGGTTTCATTTAAGATGCTCTGCTGGGTAATCAGGTTGTAACCGGTGTACTGTGGAAAGGCGTAATGAAGGAAGATTGGAACTTCCTTGTATCGACAATTTCAAATGTCAGGTAAACAGTTTTGTCCAGATCACAAATGAAGCACACACAGCCCAGCATGGAGATAAAAGGGCTGAAGTCACTGACCCCAGATGGCTCTTCTGTCATGAGGACACATTAGATCTGTTCCTCCTCTGCTACATGTATTCAACAGAGAAGCCACTCAGAAGTTCTTTCCCAGAAGAAATCTTTCCCCTCCCACCTCAAACCTCCTGCGTGTTGTTAGCACCCAGGGCTTCCCATAAGCTAAGCCTGCTTTGGAGCCCAGACTCAAGTCCGCAAACTTCCTGTAGGCTGCACTGACAGCTTACCCTTGTAGCCACTTAGCTGTTCTCTAGTGCCTTCAAGATAAGAGAACAGTGTCAGAAACAGGGAAGAATGCCCTGATAGAAGATTGATCTGTTCAATTAAGGCAGTGAACGTAATGAAGTTCAATGATTTCTCCATTAACAAATCAGGTTGCCCCAACTATGCTTGGTTTAATTGAAGTGGTTGTCCTGTGCTTAGGGGTATCGGAGGATGTATCAGGCAGAGCTGTGGGTGAGAGACAGTCCAAAGACAAGGGCTTCAGTACCCATAACTTCTATTATTGTTTTCAGTATCAGATTCTGTGTATGAAAGAAAACACATGATGTGCTCTGTTTCTGACTTACTGGACGTAACCTGATGGGCTTTAGTCCCCGCGGTCTTTCCAATGACATGACTTCTTTCTTCTTTGGCTTCTTTTGGCTGTGTGTATACACTATACATCCGTCCATCTGTTGATAAACCTGAGTCATTGTGAAAAGTGCTACCAAAAAAAAAAAAGTGAATGAGAAGGTGTGTCCGGTACCACACTCACTTCAGTTACGCACCTGGGAGGGGATGAGCTGTACCACAACATATCATTGGCAGTTTTCGTTTGTTTGTTTGTTTGTTAATATCAATTCTGAGGGATGAAGGGGAAGCTCAGGTCTTTCTGATCCCTCTTTGTCTGGTGAGCTAAAGGTGTTAAGGTGTTTTTTTTTCTGTTTTTTTTTTAATTTATTTAATACTTAATAATTCTTTGGTTTCCGGGCAAACATCCCCCTCCCCCCTCCCCTTCCTTATGGGTGTTCCCCTCCCAACCCTCCCCCCATTGCCGCCCTCCCCCCAACAGTCTAGTTCACTGGGGGTTCAGTCTTAGCAGGACCCAGGGCTTCCCCTTCCACTGGTGCTCTTACTAGGATATTCATTGCTACCTATGAAGTCAGAGTCCAGGGTCAGTCCATGTATAGTCTTTAGGTAGTGGCTTAGTCCCTGGAAGCTCTGGTTGCTTGACATTGTTGTACATATGGGGTCTCGAGCCCCTTCAAGCTCTTCCAGTTCTTTCTCTGATTCCTTCAACGGGGCTCCTATTCTCAGTTCAGTGGTTTGCTGCTGGCATTCGCCTATGTATTTGCTGTATTCTGGCTGTGTCTCTCAGGAGCGATCTACATCCGGCTCCTGTCGGTCTGCACTTCTTTGCTTCATCCATCTTGTCTAATTGGGTGGCTGTATATGTATGGGCCACATGTGGGGCAGGTTCTGAATGGGAGGTGTTAAGGTGTTAAACATGTTTTTGTATTTATTGCCCATTTGTATTTCTGCTTTTGAGATCTGTTCATATTGTTTATGTTTGTATGTATTAATTATTCTTTAAGGATTTTTTTGGCTTTTTAAATATTCTGGAGATACCAGTGTAAGAGGGATTTTTTCTCCAGTTCTTAAGCTCTTGTACTCTGCTGAGTGTCTCCTTGGCTGTCCAGGTGCTTTTGAATTTGATATAAATCCACATACCAACCCTTGCTTCTCTCCCGTATTGGAGTCCTATTCTGGAAACTTGTGTTCTTCAGTGGCTTGAAACACTTCCCCAGTGCTTTTACTCTGGTGGTGCCAGGATTTAAGGTCTTAGGTTTACCCTCTGGTTCCTTCTGAGTTGACTTTTATCCATTGAGAGGGTTAACTTGTCTCAACTCAGTGTTCTCCATGCAGATGTTTCCTTTACTCAGCACCAGCTGTTGAAGAAGAGCTCTTCCTGCCAACATGAGTTCTTGATGCCTTTCTCAGGAGTCATTGACCGTAGGTGTGTTCATTCCTGTGTCTTCTGTCTCCTCCTCTGTTGGTTTTGGGTGCTTTGTGTATTTGCTGCCCTCCCTTAAATTGACCCTTGCTGATTTTGTTACTGCAGTTTATTTTGAAATGAGATATTGCGATGAGAGCCCGTCATTGTCCTTCTGGTTCAGACCTGTGCCACACCATCAGTCTTTCACGCTTACTCACAAATTTTACAATTTTTGCTTTCAGTTGGGTATTGCATTGAACCTCAAGTTGGATTTTAATAGCATAGACATTTTTATTAATATTAATTCTGTTGATTGAGAGGGAGCTTTCCATCTTCTGTTGTGTAATCAATTTCTTCAGTGGCTTTGTTTGTTTGGTTGACTTTGGTTTGGTTTCATTTGGTTTGGTTTGGTTTGGTTTGGTTTGGTTTGGATTGGATTTTTTTGAGACAAGAGTCTCAATATGTAGCTCTGGTTATCGTGGAACTCACCATGTGAACCAGGGTGGCCATCTGCCTGCCTGCACTTCCTGAACATTGGGACTGAAGGTGTGCACCACGCACCAGGCTCTTAGGTTATAACTTTCATCTCTCTGGTTAGTTGGCTTTGTCCACAGGGGTCCTGCTTTATTGTTGCTCTTGGTTTGTTCTTCAGAGCTTGCTTGCATGAGGCTGTCAGGAAGACTTATTGTCCTGGTTTCATTCTCAGTGACTTGGCAGTTGGGAAAGTAAGTCACTGATATCCGCATGCTCGTTTTGTACCGTGGTATCATCTTGATTTTATTTGTCTCCTCTAAGACCCTTTTGGTAGACTCGGGGATAGTACAGAATCGTATCATCCAAACCAGGAATGACTTGACTTTCTATTTTCCTATTATTGTGCCCCTCCCATGTGACTTTTTTAGGTTAAAACAAGTGCTATATGGAAGGGGCAAGAGACACATTTCTCTTTACAACCTAATTTTAGAGGAATTGCTCTCATTTTCCCTGTTCTGTAGATAATTCTGTTGCGATACGGCCTTATTTTTTAATGACAGTTGGAGTTTTATTGTCATATTTTACTATATTAATATGACTGTGCTCTTTATCTTTGATTGAACAATTGTGCTTTATTATGTTAATTGATTTGCATAGGTTGGGCCGTCCTACATGACCAACCACTTTGTGTTTTATAATCATTTCAAGTGTTTTTAATTTTATTTTCTATTACTTTACTGAGGAATTTTACATCTCTCCTCAAAGATATTTGTCTGTAGTTTTGTTTATTTATTTATTTTTATTACTTTTTTATTACAATCTAGTTGTTGTCCCCCTTCCATTCTGCCCTCCCACAGTTCTTCATCCCTCTCCCTGCAGCCTCGAGGATGCTCCCCACCCCCACCCCCAGGCAGGTGCATCTTTTCCCCGCAGAGGTCAGACCAGGCAGTCCTCTGCTGTGTATGTGTGTCACGCCTCAGACCAGCTGTGTATGCTGCCTGGTTGGGGGCTCAGTGTCTGAGAGATCTTAAAGGTCTAGGAGTTTTATTGATTGATTGATTTTGCTTATGTCTTTATTTTGGTTTTGTAGCTAGTATACTGACATATAAGCATGTTTTCAAAATACTATGTATGGCTTGTGGATTTCACTTATGTTTGTTTTAATATCTGTTTTTTCTTCTCTACGTTTATTTGGGTCCTGTTGTTGTTGTTGTTGTTGTTTGGTTTGGTTTTGAACAGGTCTGCTAAGAAAGTGACTACTTTGTGTCTTTCTTAAAACTGATTCTGTTTCATTGATTTTTTTTTAATTGATCTTTTGGTCTTATTTACTTTAGGCGTTACCTTTATTCTTCCCATCTTAATGGTCATGTGGTTCATTCTTGGTGTTTTAGGTTATTTATTTGGTATGTCTACTTTAACGCAGGTATTTGTGGTTGGAAATGGCCTCTTCGCACTACCTGCCCCATACGCCACAGGTTATGGCGGGCTGTATTTTCACTGTCATCAGACTGAATTCTTAAGTTTCTTCTCTGACGTCTTCCATGACCCCTGTGTATATCCAACACTGGATTCAATCTTTGTGTGAAGATTCATATATCTTCTGTAGTTTCTCTTGCTGTTAATTTCCGGGTTCAGTTATGATCTGATGAGACATTAATTGGATTGCTTTGTTTTCACTAAGATTATGTTTATGACCTGAAGTATCATCTATTTTGAGGAAAAGCCCCAGTGCTGCTTAAGAAAATGTGTACTCCACCATTTTCCATTTGCTAGAATAGTCTGCTAATATTCTTTTAGGTCTGTGTTGTGGTTGAACTGGGATGTCGTTTCGTTGTTTTGCCATAATGATCTGTCTATTGGTGAAAGTGAGCATAGAAATCACCCATTCTTACTGTCTTGGGTTTCTCTTCCCATATTTCCTGTAGTGTTCATTTCATAAAATTGATATTCCACTATTCACAGTACATAGAGGCCTGGCCTAGTTGCCCATCAACAGATGAATGAATAAAACATGCAGTGTATATACCAGTGGAATTTTGTTCTACCGCAGAGAGTGAAATTATATCATTTTAATGAAACTAGATGGAATTGGACATCAACATACTAAGCTAAATTGGCACAACTCAGAAAGTCAAACCTTTTTCCTCTCAGAATCTATGCAGTCACGAACATATAAATATAAACACACAAATATAAATGTAATCGTTTTCTTCCTCAGAATCTCCAGAACGTATGGAGACACACACACACACACACACACACACACACACACACACACACACACACACAAAAGCATATGTACATATGTTGATAGAAAACAGAAGAGGAACTATGTGCTGTAGCGGTAAATAATAAAAAAAGAGTCTACCAACCCACACTAGTGCGGGCTCCATTGGACCACATGGCATTTGCGGGGCATTTTGATCTCAGTCAGCAAAATGTCTCACCCACTAAGCTCCCAGTCTCCATCCCACACTGCTGCCAGCTACTCTCTGAGCCCAGCAGCAGCCGTCCTCCTGCGACTCTTTTGCTGTGGACTCTGCTCACATTCCCAGCATCCGCCCCCTGTGGTTATAGTCACAACTCCCAGTAACCCGTTAAAATCAAAAATCAAAACTCGATAAGCTTGTAATTTAGTAATCACATTTATATCTTAAATTCTCATTCCACAAAATGTCCACACAGTAAACTCACAACCAACTGATGATGATATAAACTGCCCACTTATTAAGACAAATTGTCCTATAAAATCCCATCCCTTATGACATATTTATAACTACCTGTGTCCCCTTAAAGCCACAGATCTGGGTAATCTTTCTCCTCCTCCATCTTTGTTCTTCTTTTTCTTTCTCTCTCTCCTCCCTTCAAAACTCTGTGCCCATCTTACCTTTTCACTGCCCAATCACAGGCCTTGTCTTATCTTGTGCCTGCCTTCACCTGCATAAAGACCACAATCTACAACGTGCAGGAGACAAAGTAGTATAAAGGGAAGGGAAGGGACTAGGTAATAGAGGAAAGACATAGTATTACACGTTTTCTCTCATATTGTGTGTGTGTGTGTGTGCGTGTACATTTATATTCATAAAATCCATTATTTTATATATTACCTAAAATTTTTTCAAGAAAAGTTAGCCTTCAAATGGTTGACTAAATCATTACATCTTCTTGATAGATTGTCAGTTTGAATTGACTTTCTTGATCACCTACCAATTCCGGTTTGGTTTCTCATTTTCATTGGCTATGAGCTTTGTTGTAATAAATATTTAATCTCAGACCAGGGTTTCTACCCCACCTTTGAACATTCAGTTCCCAGATTAAAAGCACAAGACTTTTGTATTTATGATAAGTGTTTAAAGCACTAGAGCTGGGCAGATATCAACCTTCTATGCTTTTATGTCTACTTCCCTGCCGATAATCCCAAGTTATAATGTGCTATATTCCATCTGACCATTCTTAACTCTAGTTAGCTAGCCCTCATGGTCATGTTTTCATGATTCCCCATTTTGTCTTCTCTCTCCATCTTTTCCTCTCTTTCCTTGTGATCCTGCCTCTACCCCCCAGCCCTGGGATTGAAGTCCTGCCTACCTCTCTTCTGCCCAGCTATAGGCTGTAGACATCTTTATTCCCCAATTAGGGGTAACTTAGGGGGGCAAGTTTATATAGCATAACCTCTGTGTGTGTGTGTGTGTGTGTGTGTGTGTGTGTGTGTGTTTGCTCAGATTCTCTTGTCTCTGGGCCACCGGCCTTGGGGGCCAGTATTTAACATTACAGTACATAGCAACAGACCAAACCTTAATAAACTTAATCACGCTTGGCTTTGGATTTCATTTCCATTTTCTGTCCTTTTCCTCCCAGAATGTGTGTATCTTTCCATTGAAGATTCTTGTACTATATAGTTTGATCTACATTTTTTTTTAATGGAGAATAAAGAATCTACATAGGGCTATTATTGAGTAACATATTCTGATTCTTACTATTGCATTACTATATAATTTCATTTGTGATATACTATAGTGATTTGCATTACTATATAATCACAATTCCTACTTATCTACTCTTCTAGGGAGATTTATTCTTCCCTTGTTCGCTCTTGGGATTGCATTTGTCCTGTTTTGTCCTTTGTGTGTAGAAGTCATTTAAGTATTGTGTTAGTTAATTTTCTTGTTGACTTAACAAAGTACCCAACAAAAGATCACTTAGGAGGGAAGATTTTTATTCTGACTTGCAGTCCGAGGGTATTGTCCCCGGTGATTTGAAAGTCACTGTAGCAAGAGGATGAGAAGAAGGTCACACTACAAGGGTATCTGGGGAGCAGAGAGAAATGAGTGTTTCCCCTCCTTTCTGTCATTCGGAGCAGGAACTGACCTATGGCACTATGCTGCTAACGTCTGTGTGGGACAACGTTCTGTCTTCTGTTAAACCTTTCCAGAAACATCCTCACAGAGACAGGTGCACGGTGGATTCTGAATCCAGTCAAGGTCATGTGTCCTCAGCCATGCTGGTTATGATTCCCTCTCAGCCCTAAGTATTCTGGAAAGTATGCCTTCTTTGAATCTGAAGGACAATTGTGTTGGGTATAGTCATCTACGGTGACATTCTTTCAGCACTTCAATTATAATATTCCGTGCCATCTGGCCTTTAGTTTCCTCTAAGCAATGTGCTTTTACTATGGTGGCTTTGCTCTTTTATCAGTGGTATGGATTATTTCTCTTGGAGCTCTCAGTGGTCATCCTTTTATTGTTCGTGTGTGATGGGGAACTGTTCATTTCTGTCCGTTCATTGCCCAGGGTTGAAAGGATTTCTTCACTAAAGCTAACCTGTCATCCGGGGGAGTCACTTGAAAACCAAGCTTTCTTGATGAACTTCTAGGAGCAGTGGGCTTCCTTCTAGGAGCAGTGGGCTTCCTTCTAGGAGCAGTGGGCTTCCTTCTAGGAACAGTGGGCTTCCTTCTAGGAGCAGTGGGCTTCCTTCTAGGAGCAGTGGGCTTCCTTCTAGGAGCAGTGGGCTTCCTTCTAGGAGCAGTGGGCTTCCTTCTAGGAACAGTGGGCTTCCTTCTAGGAACAGTGGGCTTCCTTCTAGGAACAGTGGGCTTCCTTCTAGGAGCAGTGGGCTTCCTTCTAGGAGCAGTGGGCTTCCTTCTAGGAGCAGTGGGCTTCCTTCTAGGAGCAGTGGGCTTCCTTCTAGGAGCAGTGGGCTTCTTCGGAAGCTAGGACACTGGCTTGCTATCAGCTTTGGAGTTCTTGCAGGTCTTAGGCTGCCCAGCACCTCCACCTGTATCTAGCTATCTCTCAGCCTCAGTCTCTCAGACTTGTTCTTCCTGTACCTGAGCACATCTTTCTGGACTTCTCCTCCTACTTGGAATGCTCTCATTCTCTTAGTGAATTCCCACTCATCTCTCAGGACTGATTGTTAACTCCCCTTAGAGTCTGACTCAGAGCCCAGCAGGAAGGTTTTCTCTAGGCTGACGATAATCAGTCGTTCTTTGTGCTTCTCCCTTTGAGTTCATGGAAGTGTAGTTGGTACACAATACTGTGTTTCCTCTGCTTGTGTTTATATCTCTCCATATCCAGCAGAAACGCTGACTTCTGACCACATGCTCTGTGTGTACTTGCTTAATTGTCGAATGATCATAGTATGCATGTTATGACATACACCTACTGTAGAAAGGGGGTAAGCATCTTCAACAGGCAGCGACTTGAACTTCCCATCTGTAGCCTCTCACTGTTCCGTTGTTCCCCTCAGTTGTGAAATCTCAGCCCCCAACTCGAAGGCACCAAGTGCTCTGTGTTCTGTTACAGAACAACTTTCTCACGATACGATTTGAAAGGTCTCGAGCAAATACTGCTGCCTGTCCTCCTGAGAGTTCGGAGAGTTAAAAGACAGTAGTAATTAAGATCCAGAAAGATCTAAGTTTTAAGGCTTGACAAGGAGTAGTCAAAAAAGGCAAGAGAACTTAGCTCAGACCTCACAGCGCACATGGCCAAGGGCATATTGTCAGGATTCATGGGTTCATCTTCTAACAGTGAATACTACCTCCTGCAGCTTCTCTAGGATGTGTGAGCTTCTATAGGATGAGCCAGATTTAAGGAACAAAGACATGATCCACCCCTGACTTCTACAAAACATAAAATAAGTCAGTCTCCATTGAAGTTGGTCTCTTATAAAATTCACTTTTCTATCTCAAATTTTATTATGGACCCCAAAAGAGCTTAAATATTAATACTAGTATACTGCACTGCTGAGTTTATTTTCATTTATTTCATCTATTACGTGCCTACACCTTCTGAGACCTAGACGCCCGCTGCCCATAGTGTGCCCCTCACGAGCCCATCAGATCCTTCTGTCCCCCCTTCCTGTACTCCCACAGCCTTGCCGGTCTGAGATGTCAGTTTTCTCTGTATCTGATGATGGTGTGGGGTAGAGAACATACAGGGCAGCTAGAAGCCCACAACGACAGGCTCATCTAACACCACCCTGATCTGGTCTGCTCATCTCCATCTCTGTGGGGGGAGATTGCAGCCTCCTGAAGAAGGCTTTCCTCCTGGCCACCATGCACTGCCTAGGGAGTCTTTCATCTTTACATTCAGCTGCTGCCCACTGGGGCCTGGCAGGGGTTGGGTGCTGACCGAGAATGGGAAGGACAGATGGGTGTGCTGGCGAGGATCCCCCGCCTGGCTACTCTTGTCAGTAGGTGGACCATACCAATTTATCACCCAAACTAGGGCACTTGGGAAGTACAGGGCGGGCAGGCAGCCCGGGACGCTGCCATGCAGGCACTCCTTGAGCAGATGCACTTGGCCACTTCTGAAGTATCAAGTGGTCTCCTGAAGGAGATGCTGAGGCTTCTCAGTCAGTTTGCGTGCCCTGGTTTTTGAGGAACTTGGGATAGTAACTGGAGTTCCTAGGATGGGTAGATAGATACTCACGCAGATTACAGGACACCTTTGATAGGAAGCATTCTTAGTGCTTTTATTTTGTTTCTTTTTTTTTTTTAATTGCATGTGTACTTTTAAAAACAATCATTACTATCAAAAAGATTTAATACAAAATAAATTAAGAAGATAATTAGCCAATTGCTTAGGCTGTACAACCACCAAAAGTAGCCTTGTCAAGGTCCTTCTTTTGTATTGTGTGTAAGGACTGGGACGGTTTTGTTTCTTGACCTGTAATAGCACCGTTCCGCCAACTGGTGGTCTAATAGTTTCCTGGGCTTCAGTCCCTGAAGTGTGTCTAACCCTCTACACCTACTGCTGCGACAGATTTTGGGCAGGGACGTTAGCATTAGACATTTATCTCTGTGCCACCCTAATGGGGTTGGCTACTCTCGGACAGGACCACCAGTGTGTTCTGGCAAGGCCTCTGCTCTGCTTAGAGGTGTGATTTAGTCACTCGATGGACGGGAGTCCTTTATTTAGTTCAACTATCTCTCACACTTTATTAGGTAAAATTCAAACAGGATGTACAAAGTAAGCCACCATAGCCATCCCAGGTTATATTCCTGTAACAATTAAAAAGTTTGTTTTAAGTGTAAGACAGGGGTTAAGTTGAAAATGGTACAGAAAGAAGCAGCCCCGTGAGGTTGTCAATCTCTGTATTGGATCCCTCCCTCCCTCCCTCCTTCCCTTCTTCCCTCCCTTTCTTTCTTTTTTATTAGTTATTTTATTTAGCTACATTCCAAATGTTGCCCCCTTTTCTGGTCCCCCTCCTTGAGTCCTTCACCCACCCTCTTCTTTGCTTCCGAGAGGGTGCTCTCCCCACCCACTCACCCACGCCCACCTCACCCCACTAGCATCCCCCTTCCCTGGGCCATCAAGTTTCTACAGGATTAAGGGCATCTTTTCCCACTGAGGCCAGACAAGGTGGTCCTCTGCTACACATGTAGTGGGGGTGGGGGCACGGACCAGCCCATGATACTCTTTGGTTGGTGGCTTAACCTCTGGGAGCTCTTGGGGGTGGGGTCCAGGTTAGTTGACACTGTTGGTCTTCTTATGGAGATACAATCCCTTTCATCTCCTTCAGTCTTCCCCCTAACTCTTCCATTGGGACTCTGACCTCAGTCCAATGGTTGGCTGTGAGTACCTGGAAGTCCCTAAAGAAACCACCTCCAGTAGATAGACGTGGCCCCCATTTGAGGCATGGGGCCACCTATCCATCTTCAAAAGTCTTGCCCCAGAATTGTTCCTGTCTAAAGGACATTCAGGGGTGAAAATGGAGCAGAGACTATTTTCGTGGCAAGACTCTTGGGGAAGGAAGTAATGACCGATTTACATTTCGGTACACATTCCATGACTCATGTGGACAGACCTGTGACAAGGGCTTGGCAACTGGCTATGATCTTCACTAGCCTAAGATATGAGGAAGTCTCTTATTGACTATTTGATTAGGATTAAATGTCAGATTATTTATTTATATTATAGCATAAGTTATAAGTCTTTGTTAACTAATAATTAATTGGATTTGTTTATAATTACTTAAAAAGTTAATCTAGAAGCTAGAAAGATGGCTCAGGAGCTGAGAGCCCTGGGTGCTCTTGCTGAGTACTTGAGTTCAGCACTCACGTGGTGCCTCCCAACTGTCCAGCACCCCGGTCACAGGGCACCGATGCCCTCTTCCCACCTGTACTGGCAGCAGGTATGGACGCGGCACACGGACTAACACATAGGCAGACACACTCAGACACATAAACCAGTTTTTCACAAAAGTTAATTCAGCATTCCTCTGTGTTTTACACTGTGTTAAGTAGACTTCAAAGGCTTTGGAGCAGATGGCAAAGGAAGGCGCCAGTCCCCCATAACATGAAGACTAAGTGGACATCCTCCTTGATACAGACACACGCATTCACCAGAGGCTGACCACTGGTGTCTGGGAGGCTGTGGCCACATGCTAGGCATAGAGTCCCCGGCTTTCCCTGGGCTTGCCTGGGCAGCAGATGGCCTTGCCTCAGTCCGCTGCCTCACCTGTGATTTAGGTGGCGTTCCTCATAGCAGTGTATTTGCTGTCCCATTAATTTTAACTTATCCAGAGCTTTTCCTGGTCCAGAAGTCAGGAGACTGAAGCTCAAGCCGTGTGCAGAAAACCCTCCCTGTAAACCACATCAGGGTAAAATGAGACTGAAGATAGAGGTCCCTGAAGTTTAAGGCTGCTTTCCATTTTCCTGGGACACACATTCGTTGATGGGTGCCTTTCTGCAGCTTAAAGGATTTGACAAGGTCGTAAAGTCAACTCTTAGGATGGTTTGTTTTCGTTTTTAGTCAAGCGATTATATACGCTGAAAAGGATGATGTATTATTCTGTCTTATGGACAGACTAGATCAGACAGCAGTTTCTCTTACTGAAATGAGTGGCACTTGCCGGAAGTCTTCCCTCTCTGTGGCTGGGAGAAGATTGCCATTTAGACCTGGTGTGCGTTTGCGTGCGTGTGAACGTGCATGCGCATGTACTTGTGCGTGACACACACGTGTGTTTATTTTATTACTTGTTAGTATACAAAGTAAGTTTTATTATAACATTTTGTATGTGTGCCATCGTAGTTCATTTTAATTCATCGAATTCATCTCCCTTTGTGCCTTATGCACACATAACCCCGTTAGCATTCCCAGAAATATGTTTGCGGTGTCAAACTTCTATCTCAGAACCCAGTCATCTGGCATAATTAAATAAGCATGTTCTTGTTGACATCAGAGAGATGGGAAAGCGTCTCTTTGTGCCTCTGGCAATCAAATTTGGATGGATCCCTATGTTGTAACCCTTTTCCCTGCCTTCTCTGTTTAATTCTACTCAAATCCATGAGCTACACATAGAAAATCCATAATGTAAGAGAACTGAGGTTTCTGCAGCCAGATGTTGGGGAGATTTTGAAGGGCAGAAGAATGTGTGTTTTCTGTATTTGTGTAGATACACTGCCTGCTTCACTGTAGGAGCCAGAGGAAGGTGTTATGTGTGCCATTCCATGAAGAAACACCATTGGTTTCTTCACAATGACAATGGAAACTCACCTCTAGCACATGCCATTCTGGATGGAGCACTATAATGTTTCTAATGGGGCCATGGCCTTTAAAGTCTCAACCTTTGCCCCTTTGCCTTTTCTTTTCACTACTTTATTTATTCACTTTACAACCTGATTGCAGCCCCCACTCTCCTCCTGGGCCCCAGCTCACACAGCCCTTCCTCTCAACCCTTCCCTTCTCCTCTGTGAAGGGGAAGCCCTCCACCCCCACCCCAGGTATCACCCTGCCCTGGCACATCAAACTACTGCAGGACTAGGTGCCTCTCTTCCACTGGGGCCACGTGAGAGGATCCATAGGCAGGCAACAGAATCCCTGCCCCTGCTCCAGTCACTGGGGGACTGGAATGCAGGCCAAGCTGCACACCTGCTCCCTATGTGTGGGAGAGGGGGATGGGTCCAGATCATCCTTGTTCTTGGGTTGGTGGTTCAGTCTCTGGGAAGTGTGCTTACAAACTTTCACCTAAAATTTAGAGGCTGGTTCTAAGGCTGAAAGCCCAGGCTAAGATACCTGTAGAATTCTTCACTTCTAGAAGGCAACAGCTGATTTGCCCTGTGTATCTCCCAATGAGATCCCCCTTTGTTTCTCTAAGCAAGTGAGTGGGCGTTTGCCATTATCTCAGATGAAGACTTGCTTTTTTGTTTGTGTTTTGTTTTTGACTTTTGCTTCAGTTTTGCTTTGTAGAGGAATTTAACCATGAGTGTATTTATTGGTCTGTCACCAGCATTAGCAAAATGAGGCTACAACTGTATTGATTATACCATTTCATTGTTCTGCAAATGAGTGATAATGACATAAATGATGATTGGACACTTTCATTGCCACCTTGTCAGCCAGTTCGTAATATTGTACCTTCAACACAGTAAACTAAATTCGGCATCGGAATTCCAATCTTGCCGTTGTATTTTAAAGGACAGATAACATATAACATATTCGGTAACACAGTTTTGCAGTATCAAATGAGTTCAGATTTTCACACCTGGATTATAATAACTTGATTAAACTAACTGGAATTTACCTGTCTCTTAGGGAGAATTACAGATGTCTATAATTCCCTTTATCTCCCACAAGTTTCACCCTTCTGAGTATATCACTCTGTGTCCTCGAGTATAACATTTGGTTCTCCGATAAGCTCATGTGTGTAGTGCATGTAGTGCATGTAGTGCATTTGGTTCCCCGATAAGCTCATGTGTGTAGTGCATGTAGTGCATGTAGTGCATTTGGTTCCCCGATAAGCTCATGTGTGTAGTGCATGTAGTGCATGTAGTGCATTTGGTTCCCCGATAAGCTCATGTGTGTAGTTCATGTAGTGCATGTAGTGCATTTGGTTCCCCGATAAGCTCATGTGTGTAGTGCATGTAGTGCATGTAGTGCATTTGGTTCCCCGATAAGCTCATGTGTGTAGTGCATGTAGTGCATGTAGTGCATTTGGTTCCCCGATAAGCTCATGTGTGTAGTGCATGTAGTGCATGTAGTGCATTTGGTTCCCCGATAAGCTCATGTGTGTAGTGCATGTAGTGCATGTAGTGCATTTGGTTCCCCGATAAGCTCATGTGTGTAGTGCATGTAGTGCATGTAGTGCATTTGGTTCCCCGATAAGCTCATGTGTGTAGTGCATGTAGTGCATGTAGTGCATTTGGTTCCCCGATAAGCTCATGTGTGTAGTGCATGTAGTGCATGTAGTGCATTTGGTTCCCCGATAAGCTCATGTGTGTAGTGCATGTAGAACCCCGGAATCTCCTGGAAGTGCCACATCCCTCACCAGGATTTTAACCGACTGAAATACCAAGAAAAGTATTTAATATGGCTGATTTTCCTCCAACATTTCTTCTCTCATTTTCGCACTATCTCAGAATTCTGTAATGGGAGGTTCTTTCTAGGGTCCGCTTATGAGCAGAGCCTGAAGTTGTTCCCAGAAAAGAAAGTGTGAGGTACAGATTTGTATCCAGGAAGGTTTGGGGACGAGTGTTTTTCAAAATGGACATCTGTTGGGGAGTTAAGCAGCCCAAATGTGGAAGAATCAAGTTGTTCCAACTAGAGAAAAGGCCCTCATCAAAGAGAGCTTTCAAGCAGAGAGGGTCATCCAGCCTTGAGGCTGTGGGGCCTTCTTTCTTTCATGACCAGTCACTGGATGCAGAGAGGTTTGGGGAAGAGCCCTGGCCTGGGCTGAGCCAGCTCTCTGGCCTCCCAAAGAGAGACTTAAGTTCAGAGTTATTTGCTAACATTAACCCCAGAACATGGGAAATCAGCTGCCTCTGCCTTCGTTCTCTTCTCTTCACTGGAGAGACGTGAGGGTGAGAGGGAGCAGACTGCTCAGGTGGACTGTGGAGATCTAAATGGAGACCCTGGCTTTTATTCTCAGCTGGAATCGATCAGACAGATTTCAACAGAACATTGGCAGGGTCAGAGTAGTTGTCACAGGGCTCACCTGACCTACAGGGAGTTCTGGGCTACAATCTCCACTCAAAGCTGTATTTTACCTCATTTGGGGGAGAAGTGAAATCTCATCTCTGGAAAAAACTGAAGGAAAAGTGGCCCATCTTGAAAAACATAGATTAGTGTGTGCTACCTGATACTCAGTTCAGATGAGCCAAGAGTTCATTCATTTTCATTTGCTTTGGGAAACAACTGGGATTATGGAGACATACTTGTAGAAATTCTTCTAAAATAAGAATAATTCCTCTATCAGAAGCTCTTACCCTGGGCTTATTCGGAGTCTTGTATCCCTCCGAAAAGGCATGTAAGCTTTCATGTGCACGACTCTGGGGAGAGAATCTGCACTGTACTTACTAAGTGCAGCTAAGAAGCGAGATCTCAGAAACCCATATGTTTTTCTCCTGTGTTTAACACAGGCATTGGGAAAATAGCAGTAAACAAGACATTACTTTTCAAGAAACCCGTTCTGCAGTTTTAGCTCATACCTGAGATTGTGTACACCCCCAAATAACAGTCCATAAATACTTAGCATGCCTCAAGTTGATAAGTGACATAGAGAAAAAAAATCCCGGGTAAAGAGATAGAAACGAGGCTGTTTTGGTGAAGAGTGTGGTCGCTCTGCTACGGGGTTTGTGTAGAAACAGAGAGAGGCAGCCGAGGAGGAGGCCTTTTCCTTGGGTAGAGTTCGCAGCAGGCTCAGGAGTTCGTGGTAAGAGCCTGCTCTAAATGCTTGGAGTCAATATGGAGGCCTGTTATGACTAGAGTAGGCCCAGAGAGGAGAGAGCAGTGAGAGATCAGGTCAGGGGTAGAGCTGGGGGCTTGGTCTCCAGGGCTCTATGGACTTTGTAGGGGCCATGGCTTGTATCCTGATCTAGAAAGACATAAAAGGATTTTAAACATAAAAGGGGCACCAACTGGTACATGGTTACAGACGTAGCTGGCAAAAGCTGGCTTCCAGGGCCACAGTTGGCAGCAGAGAGACCATCCGCTATCATGCAGATGGTGAGCAGAGATGGCCACAGCCTCATGTGGGCTGCAGCAGTGGTGCTGGTGAGAACAGACAAACTCGTAGACTAGAAGCGTCAGTGTAGCAAGGACACTAGACATAGGCAGGTGATTGCAGCCAGAGCCAGTGGTAAAGACACGACTGGAGTAGAATGGAGTTAGGGAACCGTTCCTGGCAGGATTCAGAATAGGAAATAGCTAAGGCAGTGCTGGAGCGCTAGGTAGAAGTTAGACCTCAGGAAGTGTCTAGACTCTGTGGAGATGGTAATAGCCAAGGAGGCAGCACACTCCCATTTGCGACCCAGGCTCTCACATAAATAATGAGTGTGACAAAGGTGCTCAAGCGATAAAGACTGAAGAGAAGACAGCTACGTTACCGCAGCTGCCCAGCATGCAAAGCGTGAGTGTGTGAGCGCGGCAAGTTCACAGAAGCTCTCAAGTACACAGAGGCAGAAAGAACTTACTCCAGTGAGTAAGAGTCTACCAGCTCCAAGAGGCGGGATTTGAACCCAGATGCTCTAGCGTCCGATGTGTACACACTGTACTTCTGTGCACCATCCCATGAAGCTGAGAACCTGGAGATGCAGGGCAAGTACTCAGAAATGTCCCAGACTCCATGTGGATCTGGAATGTAAGCGGCCATTGTTTTCACATTAGATTTAAAGCAACACACGTCCAAACCACCTTCATCTCTCCTCCCTTTCTCGAAGCTGGGGTTACCTGCCCGCCTTTTGCATTCCTTACCACTTCTCCACACCTGCTCAGGGTGAGATCAGAGATGCAGGATATCTCTTGAGTAAATCCTCAGACCGAAGTCATCGCCTTGCCTTGTTTGTGTCCCAAAAGCTTGCTAGGCCTACCTCAAAGTCTTCCTGGTGGCCATCCTCAGACTCAGGAGCTCTTGCTCAGCACTAGGTCAGATGAAATTAGCTCACCGTCACAGGAGCACCAGTGTTGTATGAGAAAGACGGCTGTGAAATGAATGGCTGTCCTGGGAGAGAAGTGCACCTTTGAACTAATTGCTCGGAGTGTAATCACAGGCTATAAATAGTCCTGAAGTCATCGTTACTTCTGTAACTATGAAAATTCGGAGAAGGCCTGGCGTCACTTGCCTAAGAAGCGTGTACTTGGCCACCCAGATACTGACTGATTCCCTTGACAATCCTATTTCCTTCTCTGTTTAGATCCAGGAAGGTAATAGCATGGCTTTCTTGGGGTTATTAATGATGTTATTACAGTTTCATAAATCAGGGTGCTTGCTGTAGCTTAGGGTATGTTATAAAGAAGACATGTGCATACTAACTTAGATCTGAAGGACCTCCCAGCCTAAATTCGAGGCAAGGAAAACAGCAAAGGAGACTTGAGAGCTGCAGTCCCATAGGCCTCAGTGTGTCCCTGTTTCTCCAAAGAAAGGAGCTCTTAAGACTAAACTCAGTGGTCCCGGAAGAATGGGGAGGCAAGCTCAAAGGACAGAAGAGTGCGCCAAAGCTGCAGACCTGCAGTTTAGCTGAGGAAGTCCAAGTTCGGTAAAGTTTAGTTCATGGCCACTGAGGGAAATGGGCTTCGGAAGCAAGTATTTCCAAACAATGGTGCCTCTTAAAACAGCGGGCTTAGCGTCCTCCCGAGTCACAGGCAGCCCTACCCAGCAGTTCCTTCTCCACTCACGTTCCAGGTAAGAAGCGTTTTTATTTCTGAAATCCAGGTGCACAGTCAGGAGAAGGGAGAAAACAGTGACACCCATCTTTTTAATGAGTATTGCTGCTGGAAGGGAGATTAGCATCACGCTGAATTTTCTGTGATGTCAGTTAAATGAAGGTGTTTTATAGCACTTTACAACAAATTAGAATCAACTAAATTGAAAATAAGCCTAGCAGCTGGGTTAAGTAATCAGGTAAGTGGCCAGCTTTGCTATTTTTGTTCCGAGCTGAAGACAGAATTTGAATTTCTAATATCCCAGAGGTATGGGACTCACACTTGGGGAACCTGGGTCCTGGGGTGATTGTTTAAAGTGCTAGCAGCCATGCCTACCTTTGAGTCCCCATACAAGCTGCTAGACACTTCCCTGGAAGTCGGCCTTCCTGTACATGTTTGTACACCAGAGGGCTGTGAATTAGTGCAGGACAGAGCAGTGCTTCTGGCTTAACACTAAGAGAGCAACCCAGAAATAGATGACCCAGAACAAGGCAGTAAATCACCCGCATTAGCCAAGAGAGCCTAATGAAAGGACTAAAATTCCTGTGAAGACTTTACAGCCGCTCGTGAAATCAGCCCAAATCAGCAGGGCTATTAGAATGTTTTTATGTCTCAAGAACACAGGCACCATCTTCCCTTGCTGCAATTTGCGTAGTCAGAGTGTCCTGACACAGTAAATAGTGGCTCTCTTTGGTAGACAGTATGTCAGAGCTGGAAATCTCACTCTGTGAGCCAGTGTCTCTCACACAAATTACTGACTTTTGTATCTAGAATCTATTCATGAAGCTTAGTAAAATGAAACCTTTCAGATTGTTCAGAATGGAGCTAGTGAGAGAGCAATAAATGCACATAAAACCATATGCTTACAATTGTGGTGTGTAAAGAGAACTAGGCCTTATCGAGTTTGTAATTTTTTATTTTGCCCTCCTCTGCTGCTAACAGTTAAAATGAACTAAATCTGTAGAAAATCCTTATACCTAAGGTGATTCCTGTCAACCATAAAAAAACCAAACCAAACAAAAATCCAGATTTCTCATAGATTTCCTTCTGCTTTCTACTTGAAATTCATAGCATGCACTTTCAAAGTTTCAGATCTCAAAATTTTAGGAAAAAAGGTAATATCTAGCTGCAGTTAGTTTTTCTCATGACATAAAAAGGACAGAGATCCCCATTGTTCTCGGGTTTTGTTCTGGGAGTAACCTCTTTGCAGTGGCTCCAGCTTGACTCTCAATGGTTTGATCTTGAGGTCTAGATGTGAACAGGGTAGTGTCCGGTGTTCATCCGCTTTGCTTTTTGATAATTTTACTCATAAGTAGTACCTCAAGGTAGGTGGGCAATGGGGCAAACTCAGCCATCTGTACTGCCATTTCATGCAGATGCTAGAACTCCACAGAGAACAGGGCCGACCTCTGAGGGAGCATCTGACACTGAGCCTAGATCCTCAGTGCTGAGCTGTGCACCGATGGTCTCAGTGCCTGACTCTGGCCCACTGACTCAGTGCTGGTCAAGGTGGTCATCACCATAGAGACGGATCACTGCTCCAGAACATGCTGGCCTGCCGGAGCTGTGAGGGCCATCTGTTGTATTCTATTTCGTTGATATAAGTGGGTGCAGAGAACCGAGTGGATTTACAGGCCAAGCGTTCCAACATGCTGACTGGTCATTTAGCAGAGAAGCCTTCAACAGCCCCTCTCCTCTTGTGCACTGCCCCCTCCTGGCTAATAATTTTCATAGTAATGAGTTTTAGAAAAACCAACCAGTTGAGACTCTGGAGCTGCGGTCGTTTCTACTTTCCATTAGAAAGTAATTTCAAATTTTATTATAGAAAATGCAGGGTTGATGTCCAGTGATTAATCCAGATCCACATAGATGGGAGGTGACAGAAATGATGTAAATGGCTTTAGAGAGCATCTGTATGAAAGTAATTTGGTCACTTATATGGACTTTGTAATGTCTGTGGAAGAAATGATTTTGCAGTTTATTGAATCATTAGTCAAATTTTCCGAGTCATTGATGTGAACATCCAGAGTTATTGGAAGTAACTTGGACACTGTGTCTCTGTGTTTGTATTTTACAGTGGCTGCTAATTTACAGAAGATTGTAGATGACCCCAAAGCTTTAAAAACGTTGACATTTAAGTTGGTAAGTGGGAAGGTGGAAGTGGGCATCGTGTTTCTGTCGGGCCAGCAGCAGGAGGGAGGCATTGTACCTTTGTACATTTATTGAGTGTTGCTGGATTTGGGGAGATCGCAGTTTGTACTCAGTTGCCTCTCTACACTGGGAGCATTGCTTCTGATCATGGCTGTTAACTCTTCCTTCATGAATGTGGGCTATTCTTACCTCATCGGAACTTTGACTGTGAATGGCCCTTTGAGACCCTCAAAGCTCTGGGTACCTTTGTTTTGTTTTTTTCCCTCCAGAACTTTGTTCTGTTGCACATTGACCGTACAGACAAAATTAAACTTGATTCAAAGCAGCGCTCTTACTGAAGCTTTCCTCAGTTGCAGCTTTTAAAAATAGAGGCCGATGGTTGGGTAAATGGTTCGGGTAACTGGAGACGACAGCTCACCAAAGGCTGGCAAGCAAAGACAGCATTTCACCCCTACTCCACAGCCATGCTGCTACACTGTTGTAGAGAACAGATATCTGCAGTTTCTTATGCACTAGCACGTTTTAAATCTACCTATGGGAGACAGAACAGCGAGTATCCCGACGTGACAGTGAAGCAGGAGTTCAAGTCTAGATCACCGGGACTGTTAGGTTTCCAAGAAGTTCTCACAAACTGGGTATTAAGGAAGAATAAATCACTCGTTTTCAAACATAAATTAATCTTACCAAGGGCCAGTCAGAAGCCACAAGCAGTCTAGGATCCAGAGGAGCACAAGACTGTGCACGTGGTACTGAGGACCTGGGTGTTGCCTGTGGGCCGCAGCTGCTACACAAAGAACCAGTAAATGCAAGCCTGGTGTTAGTGAATTTTCTGTGTCTTGCTTCTCATCTCGTTTCAGAGAGCTAGGTCTTGTGATCACATGTAAACCACAAGAACTTCCACAGACTATACCTGGTAACAGTAGAACATTTTCAGTTTAGGGCACTGTAAGACAGAACCGTCTTGTGGGGCTGCCTACTATGTCACCTCAATCGTGCTTGAAATTCACGTGTAATTTTGTGAACATGTTTTATTCATAAGACAGCATGTGGCGAGAGACTGATACCCTGTGTCAGCCTTTTTTAAAAAAGCCTTTATTGGGACAGGGCACTCTCTGAAGAACATTTTCCTCATTTTGGATGAATGCACAGAGACAGTCATCTGGAACCTTCCCATGGATTCATCCTCACCATACATGACGTTACGTTAGTGGCACTGGCCCCTCTCTCAGCACAGTTGTTCTGAAAGCAGCTACTGTGCTGTCTTGAACACAGTAAGAGCAACAGTGCTCTCTACATGTCTTCCTCTGGTGGGGTTTTAGGTCTCCTAGATAGTGTCTCGATTCTCTCTTGCATGCTCACCAAGCACCTCAGTAAGAGACACTGTTCTGCTTCTGAGGCCCATCTTCCTAACAAGTTCCCCAGGACTTGTACAGAACTGTCGCTTTAGCCAGAGTAACCTTTCTGTGGTCCCAAAGTGCTGGAAAGAGGCTCTCTATGTCCGATTCTGAAACCCTCAGCCTGCTCGTGATGCAAAAGCCTTTCTGATCCTGTGCCTTACACATGTCCTGCTGGACTTGCCCTCTGCTTGTGGGACCCTTTACATCTCGGAAGTCTGAGGCCAAGTTGATGTCCAGGATTACACAGTAGATGCTGCAGATTCAACTCTGGTCTAGCTCAGAGCCCAGGCTCACAGTACCATATTGTCTTTCAGAGGAGCCTCCAAACCCATGCTTTCTTAGATTCCTCTGTGGTTTCTTCTTCTATATGTCTGGATGTAGTTCCTTTGCTCGTGACTGGGTCTCCTCTGAACCTTAATGAGTGAGCGGTGCTGCCTAGCTCAGAAGAGTCCTGGAAGCAAATCCATCCACAGGTTCCCCTGCCTCAGATAGACAGGTGTGGGTGTTCTCAAGAAACGGACATTAATAGTGTTTCCTCCAAACACCAGGAGTTAGAAATGTTAACTAAAACCAGTCTCGGGAAAGACCTTCTGTTCCTGTCTGTCGGCTCCTATTAAAGCCTGAGAGGTTTCTTGGTTGTTACCAGCAGCTGGTCAGGTGAAGACCCACGCCATATAGCTAATTTGAGCCAGGGGCAGCCCAGATGAAACTCAAGTATTCCGATGCATTGGCTTTCATTCATCAACGCGGTTACTTTATTTGAAGAATACAAGATCAAAGCATCCCTGAGTAGTGTCCCTCCCAAGCTACTGCTGTGGTTCAAGGTTCCTTTATCTCTCAGCTATTTATCAGATTCTAATCGTAGGGAGAATGTCAGGGGTCTAGAAATGGCCTGGGGAGCAGGGAGATCTTACTATGTGTCTTTACCTTGCCGAGCCATCGCTTCACTCCTGGGACTGTAGGGGTGCTTCTAAAAGTCCCTAATGCCCAGGCCATCGACCAGGTCCTCTGCTTTAATGGCTTGTGCAGTTCCGGCCTTTAGAACTTTGAGGCACCCCTTAGTGATGCTGGCATTTTACTAGAGCTGGAAGCATTCTTCCTGCAGATTGATCAATTGCAACTTCGTCACCACCACTACTGGTTGATTCACCTGTGTCCTTACCTTACGTATCTGATCAGTTACGAAGCCAGTAGCACAAAGGGCCGAGGTTGGCCCAGCACTTAGGACATAAGAGGCAGGCAGAAGTCTGTGAGTTGAAGACCAGTCAAGGCTATATCTTAAATATGTGTGTGTGTGTGTGTGTGTAGAGATATACATATTTACACACACACACACACACACACACATATGAAGTTTGCTTTTACCGTTGCCCAGTAAGATCGTTAGCCTTATTCAAATAAGGCTATGGTCTGGGATCGGTTTCTTCTCTGCTTTTAACAAAGTACCTCAGCCACAGGGCCATTTCAGCTCCAGTATCCTGTGGCTTTGAGCTTCACATAACAGCACTGCGTTGGAATTGTTATTTTTTAAATTAGCCACCCTGCGGTTTTGTAATGTAGGTGAATTTTGCTGCTTTCAGTGCGGAGTTTTAAAAATCGCATTAGTGAAAATGTGAAATAAGATATATTTAATTTGCTTTTGAAAAAAATACAAGCAGGAGTGAATCTAATTAACATCCAGTCGGCACCCATTTGCATGAGCATTGTAGATTTTAGTTGCTGAAATGGAATGACATTACGTACACCACAGACAGAGATTTCATAAGGTTGTTGGTGATTGATAACTGAGGGGCTTGTGCTAAGGTGTGCTTGGAGGTTGCTTGACTGGAGCACATCGTTTCCTGAAACGTGGCTGAAGTCAAACAGGCCAAACCACTTGAGAGTTTTGAGGTGTTGCCCTTATAGCAGGGGGACAAGGGTGAGATCCAAGGCTCTGGGCCTGTTCAGAAGGTCCATGCGGCCGCCCCTGCTTCTCGTTCTTTCAGAAGCAAAGGTTGTCCAAATGTGGAGTGGGGACCACAGAGTTGCCCAGAAACCTGGTAAAATGGAAATGCCAGGGCCCCGTTTCAGGTGAGACCTGAGTCACAGGTGTCTACTTAAGTGAGAACTGGAAGTTCTGAGCCTGAAATGTGAGGTCCAAGGCTTCATAGATAGTACAGGGTTTACACTCCAAGGAGCACTGGAATAAAGGGTGGCTCTCAAACTCAGAGCATCCCCGGGCTATCACCAAGCCAGAGCTCAGAGCATCCCCGGGCTATCACCAAGGCAGCTGAATCATCACCATGGAGCAGAAGCTAACGAGTTTTGGCATGATTTCAGATTCTCCCACTGAATTCGGAACATACCCACATTTTGGGTGGAAGGTTGGTGCTAAGCTATCTTCAGCCCTGCACGGGCACAGACAGTGTCTGCAGCCTGCAAGGGAGAACTGGGGAGGACGTTTTAGGAATCCCACTCTCGGCTTGAGTGGAAACACTCGTGCACTGCTAAGCCAATCCCTAGGAATGTGCATATGTTTCTTCTGTATTGGGGCCCAAATTTATGACTTCCTTCTAATTTTGATTAATCCTGAGAATTAAATTGACAGGCCACAAGTATGATGACATATATTTAGAATTCCAGAGCTTGAGAGGCAGTCAGGAGATCCGAGTTTAAGGTCAGAATGGGGTACAGAGCAAGAGTTTTGTCTTTGTCTTTGTTTTTCTTTACTACAGAGGAAGAGAGAAATAAATAAATATATAAAGAGATAAAAGAGAAAGACATACAATTTCAAGGAACAAATACCATTAGAGTTTAACACAACTTGGACAAAAAGCAAGAAAAGTAAACAGCCTTCCCTGTTTGACATCCTGTCCTGGTTTCCTTCAACAGCAGACTGTAGTGAGTGCAAGCCAAATAAAACCTTTACTCCTCAGCTTGCTTTTTGGCATGGTGTTTCATCACAGCAATTAGAAGCCCTCGTTAACAGGAAACCTAGAAAACCCGTAGAGCGCCTTTTACTTACCTACCTACCTACGCCTAGCCAGAGCTTCTGTCATAGGATGGTCCTCCTCCCTTCTTTAAATTAGCATACAAAGCAGTAGTTTTCACTGCAATATTCTAATACACATATGTTTATACAGTTTATTATTATATTATTATTATCATTAATATTATTAATCACTCTTCTTCA